>NC_142695.1:47257150-47557150 GCF_029641045.1 Salvia hispanica | reverse complement strand
CGTGAGCCCCTGCAGCCACAAGCCTCCTCCGGCACCCCTGGCTCCCTCCAGCCACAAGGGCCGCCGCCACCGCGACAGGAAACTTCTTCGACACAACCTCATTTCTCGGATCCAACATCTGCACCAGCCTCATCAAGCTCTTCTCATCCTTAACGAACTCCTTCTTATTCGAATTCACCGTCAGCAACGACAGCAGCGCCTTCGCCCCGACCTCCTGCATCCCGTCCGGCTTCACCGACTCCATCAATTTCACGAGTGATCCCATGCTTCCGGCGATTGCCCTCTTGTTGCCGTCGCTGATGGCCAAATTCGCGAGCAACGAGGCTGAGATGTGCTGCAGCATCACATTGCCGTGCTTCACGAGCTCCGCGATCTGTATGATGAAGGCCGTCGAACCGGAGAGCATTCTGTAGCCGGAATCGGAGACGGAGAGGGAGTAAATCGAGCGTAAAACGTGCTCCATTGTTTCAGAGTTGGAGCAACCGCAGAAGAGCTGCAGTAATCGATGCAATCCTTTGTCCTCCAACAAAAGCCCTCTGAATTTCTCATCGGTAGAGGCGAGGATTGAAATGCAATTAGCGACTTTCCCCTGCGTCGATTGGCTACCGGAAATGAGCAATTGCATTAAAATAGGGATTGCGCCTTCTTCCGCCAAAGCAATTCGGATATCCTCAACGCCGGAAATGTTCCGAATTGCACCCGCGGCGTGTGATTGAGCTATAATCGAGCCGGATTTCAACAATTCAACGAGAATGGCGACGCCGCCGTAGGCGGAAACCGCCCACGCGTTGTCAGGGTCGTCGGTGATGAATTCGACCGCCATAGCAGCGCTTTCCTTCATCGGCATTGTGCCGCATTCGATTATCCTGAGGAGGGGACCTAAAGCCCCTTCCTCGAACACGCACTTCCTGGGCAAATCGCCGGCGGAGACGATGAGGGAGACGGCGACGACGGCGAGCTCTCGAATGGAGAAATGAGCGTTCAAATCGAGGAGAGAAATCAAGCAGGAGATGTTCCCCTCTTTGGCGACGACGGCGGCGGCGGAGGAGTTGTGGTGGTCGGAGAGGAGGTGAATGAGCGAATCGAGAGCCTTGAGTTTAAAGTGGAGGGCGCCGATCTGGAGCCTGGTGAAGAGGTCTGTGACGAAGAAGGCGAGGTCGTGGTTGGGGTCGGGGCGGGAGAGGACGATGGCGGTGGACTGGTGGAGGACGCCGGAGCGGAGGAGGAGGTCGAGGTCGTTGGTGTGGCGGGAGAGCCAGGCGGAGGCCATGTCGAGGTCGGACTGCATGAGGAGCTTGCCGCCGGAGAAGGAGGGGAGGGAGCAGTGGTGGGAGAGGGTTTGGGTGCGGAGGAGGGTGGAGAGGAGGGAGGGGAGGAGGGTGAGGAGGAGGGGGTTGTCGGACCAGTGGGGGGAGTCGGAGATTTCGGAGAGGAGGGATTTGGCGGAGGCGAGTTTGGAGCGGATGATTTGCCAGCGGGAGGAGAAGGAGGAGACGGAGAGGGAGGCGGGGAGGAGGCGGTCGAGGAGGAGGGAGATGGAGAGGAGGGTTTCGGCGGCGGAGGAGGGCATCTGTGTTTTGCTTTGCTTGGCGGAGGGAATTGTGAAAAGGAGAGAATGGGATTGGGAAATGGTGTGGAGACTGGTAAAAAAAAGGAGGGAAGAGGAGGGGTAGGCGGTCGGCTACTACTACTACTACAATCCCTACTAAAACTGTCTTTTATTTCTCTGTCTCATGCCAACCTGTCAAAATCTATTTGTAATATGAATGTTTCTTACTCACTTTTTTAAGTGTGACTCACATTTATTGCCAACGTCCCAACGTCATTCAAGGTTATACTACTATCTTACTGGATATTATATTTTTAAAATAATAAGTATTACAAATTTTGATATACGGAGTAATAATTAAAGTTTAATTTATTCGCCTAAAGATTATGAGGTCTATAGATTTAGGAATGTCAGATTCATCTTGAATTTCAACTATGTGGAGTATACTTTTTATTCTGCATAAAATTTTAATATTATTTGCCAAATACGTTAATATCAGTTGATATTATCAGTTGATATTATGAAACATAATGTATCAATGCTTTATGAAGTCAACTAATAATAATATATCAAAGAGATTTTTTATCTCTGTTTGATACTAAAAAATTTTCTGATAAATATTGTAAACGTTAGAAAATGGGTCGATTTTTGCATACCAAAAAGATATTCATGTTTACAAACTCCTCTAATAAGGCGTAGTTGGATTTTTGCATAATAAGGAGTATATGTTTTTATTTCCGTTTGATTGTTTTACATTACTTTCTTTAAAAAGATACTAAATCACATTAGTATTATTTATAAAGTACTTAAGAACTAAAAGAATTTTTTCCACTTTAATTTAATACTAGTACAATTCTGCTATGACTGATCATAAAGTTCCTAATTACTTATAAATTAAATTAGTAACATTAGGATAAATATTTTATTAATTACTATATCACTCTCTAGCTAGTCTTATACAATCTCACTCCTAGAGTTGGACTATGCTATGTGATTTACTTTCGACTAATTATATATGAATATCATTATAAATTGTTAAGATTTGCATGCACGAGACGAGACTGTATTTAAAATTATGGCTAATGATGTTCATGTGAATTGTGATATAGTTGTATATAGACACACACTACTTAATATATGTATATACTTCATCCATGTTCGTTGACTTGTAAATTACTCAACTTAATCAATAAGATTGAGAAACGCATGTGCTCTTTGCATGACCTACATCGATAAAGAGAGTTATATCTAATGTGGTACACATCCAAATAAAGTCATATCGGGCACAATGCATATTACCATATGTTCTTCTCATGTTTGTTATCTTTTGACGTCACATTTGAAATCAATGCATTTGAAAATAATGTCATCTGACTCTAATTACGGCACTGAACTTGCTCCAGCATGTTACCAAGATTTTTCATAGTTTGCAATTTGAAACTCGCAAATAGGGCCCGTCAAATCGGGTACCCGCGGATATCTGATCCGAAAATTTCGGGTACCCGATCCCGAATTTCCCAAAAATTGATACCCGATACCCGATCTGAAACTGATTTCGGATACCCGAATACCCGACTCGGGTATCCAGTCCCGAAAAATCGGGTATCCAGTCCCGATTTTGATTTTTTTTTAAAAAAAATTAACTACAAACTTGTAGTATACTACATTGGTGAAACTGTGCATATTATTTCATGCAAATTTTAGCCACTGGTAGTGAATGAAGCAAACTGGATGATGAATGAAATATGAGTACAGATGCGTTCATTTCACAAAATATTTGAAATTGTTTCTACATGTATGTTAATACTATTATTTTGGAATACAACAAGTTTGATTCATGCTCTTTATTTAGTCTTAAATCTAGAAAAATCGTGTGTTGACAAGAGTTCAAGCTAGAACATAGGTATGCAAATTCTGTAACAAGAAGGCTTCTTAATCTTGGTTGCCTTATAGTGTCATTAATTTCTTATAGTATGAATTTACATATACACAAAGATGAACTAAACACATATAGAATCAAAGATTATCTTCAAACATTAAATAATCCAATAAAAACAATACAAAAATACCTCTTAACACCAACACTAAATGTGACTTTCAAAATTACATTTAATTTATTAAATTAAAAAATCGGGTAATTCGGGTATACCCGATCGGGTATCGGGTTATCTGATACCCGATAATCCAAAAATTTCACTACCGAATTCCGATCCGAAACCCAAAAAATTGGGTATCGGGTATCCAATTATCCAGTGTTTTTCGGGTTTGGATATCGGGTATCCAATATCTGATATCCATTTTGACAGACCTACTCGCAAGGGTGAAATTGAAATTAAAAATGACAAATTATCACTATTGACATATTAGGGTCAAGTGTAGTGTCTTAAAGTAGGGTAGACGTCACCAAACCGAACCGGCCCGGAACCGTCACCGGCGGTTCGGAACCGTGAACCGGAACCGCGGTGGCGGTTCGGAACCGGATAGGAGTCGGCGGTTTAGGCGGGCCGGTTCAGGTTCACGAAAAATCAAGAACCGTAACCGCCGGTTCGCCGGAAACCGGCGGTTCCGGTAGGTTTTCAGGGTTTAGGGTATAGGCATGCAGGCGTAGGCATGCCGACTAAGAGTATATATATATACTATCTATTTACATTTATAATTTATTGTTTTTTACTTCAACTTTTTTTATTTAAGTCTTTTGATTCTTTTGTAATTTCAATTTTCAACATTTGTATTTGTAATATCGACATTCACATATCGTTCAAATTTGTATGATTGTATGATTGTTTCAATAAAATTCCAATTGTTCCAACTCCAATGTCGACTTCTACTACATTTGTCAATTGTCATTCTCGTTTTATTTATTTATTCGATAGTACAAGACTACAACTACACCTACAACTCTACAATTAGTACTATACCAGAAAAAAATTTAAAAATTAAAAATAAAAAAATTCGGCATTGAACCGGCGGTCCGAACCGGAACCGGCCCGGAACCGTCTGGAAACTGCCGATTTTGAACCGGCTTGGAACCGTGACTGAACCGGAACCGCCTGACCCTAGGCGGGCCGGTTCAGGTTCCATATTTTTTTGAACCGGAACCGGCGGTTCCGAACCGGGAACCGGCGGTTCATGAACCGTGGTGACGTCTAAAGTAGGGCGTGAAAGTCGATTCCGTCGTGAATCAGTATTTAAGTCAGGTAAAATCAATAGAAAAAATAGTCACTGTTCGACTGCGAATTGTTGACCGATTTTCTAACTTTTACAATATTTTTCAAAAAACTATTTAATTTGTGTGTAATGAAATTTGATCTCTTGGCTCAAACAAGGTATAAAACACATTAGACAATAACAATTGTATGAAACAGTATTAACTTGAAATATGTTTTTATAGTATAAAACATTTAATTTTTTATAGTACTACTAGACAATAATCCATGTTTAATTATATATTTAACTAATTATTTAATATTTTATATATAAATATTTTATTATATTTATCATCGAATAAATTCTAATTATATTTTATCATTTACTTTGTTGTAATATATTATTTCATAACATATACTACATGTGTTCTACAAGAATATATACTTTTTTTTTAGTTCGTCCCACAAGAATATGTATTTTTTAATTTTGAAAACTATTTTCTCTTTAATGAGGTGTGACCCATTATCTATTAACAATACTTTAATTATTTTTTCCTCTACGTCTCTCTTACTTTATAAATTCTGCATTAAATCGAGGGTCTAGTGATAGTATTCTGGCCGTCAAAATGACCAATTCAATAAACCCATGGTCAAAGATAATTCGTGTTAGAAATGTTACAATTACAGGTCGGAAGAATGGTGTTGAGATTAAACGACACTTAGTGCTACTTGTAATACAATATTACAAGTTAAATTTAATTAAATGTACTACTAATACAAGCTTAAATAAATGTACTAATACAAGCAGAATGCACATCTAATTACTTATTCATCGCTAGACTTTGATGCCCTCATCAGCAACCCTTTGGCCCCAAAAAAATTGAATCATAGAGAAACAAGATTAGCCTTCACTAAGTCTCTCAATCTCAATCTCAATCTCAATCTCATTCTCAATCTAACCGAATGTACTACAACTCTTCAACTACTACTGCTACTATGTAGGAGGGAAGAATCTATTGAGATTAAACGGCAGCGTATAGAACTCTTCGTTGCGACTATCGCCTCGGAAGGTCCGGAACTTGGCCCACCACGGCATCCCCCGGTCCTTCTTCGACTTATCCACCTCGATCGTGTTGTCGAGGAATACCGCGATGATCAGCCCCACCATGGGCGGGGACATGAACACCGTGTTCAAGAACGCGTTGAACTGAAAGAGATGAAAATTAAGACTTATCAAATTTATTGTTCAATCTCGTATTTTATTTCATAAAGGCCGGCTGGGCTTACCCATCCTGCATTTGTCTGGACTAGGCCACGGCGATGCGGGGTCCAGTATCCGTCGAAAAATTGGGGTATGGAGATCCCAAGGAAGAGTGATATGCCAGTTATAAAAAGACTCCTCATGGAATTCATATTAGTGAACTGCAGAAATGATAAGCCAACTGAACCTGAAAATTTGGAGGGAAATATGGTTACAACGTAAATTTCGAGGATGAAATTTCTTTCAATTATTTGGTGACGAACTATCGTACCTACGAGGCCGAATAGGACACAGTACAATGCAGCGTATATCGGAAAGGGGATTGAAGCAAAAACAGCTCCGAATTTCCCTGCACCGTGATCATTTTTGGAATTTCAGTTGAAACGCAAACAAGAAAAATCGGATATTTGCATCGACTACAGAGAGCTGAGAATGAGATTGACCTAAGATGGAAAAGAATATCATGAAACCAGCCGAGATCTGGACCACTCTCCTGCTTCCGACCCGAGTAAGCCCAAGCAGCCCGACGTTCTCCCTAGAAACGCGCCACCATGTTCAGAAACGTCAAAATTTTAGCAGTCAGACAACTAAGCAAACAATTTGTAGTTGATACATACACGGATACAGTGGAGCCAGTCCCCGTGCCAAAGAGGCCGTCTAGTAGGACACCTATTCCCTGCACGTGAAAAGAGAAAAACGAGTCACATTACGCGATGAAAAAAAGGAAAATGGACCACATCACATAGTGATAATGCTAACAGAATCCATGGCTCCACCTGCCAACCAATGCCCCGGCTGAGCACATATGCTGGAGGCGGAGTGGCTATAGCCAGACGAGACGCTGCCTTGTATGCTCCGGTCGACTGCAGCAATCAACCAATGAAACCTTTGATCAGACACTTGAAAACAAACACACAAACAAACTCCATTGTAGCGTCATCAAGTTACTAAAGAGAGCGTTCGTGTTGCATGTACCTCAACCATTGAGACGAGCACAGCTGACATCATCGCAAAGCAGTGGCCAGCAGCAAACGTAGGCGCGCCCCATTGGAGAGGATAAGGGAACATGAACCTTGACATCAGAAAAAAACTCATCGATTAGCCCTAAAATTCGTGACTTTTTTGTGTGAGGAGTGACGTAGGCAACACGAACCACGGTGCTGTAGATATGAGATGGGCTCTGTCCGTCCGACAGTTGATCTGAGTAGTGTTTGGTCTGCCCCGGTAAGCGCCACTAGCTGTCAGCACAACGGAGTATATCCAGATAATGGCGACAGAGATCAACACAGGGAACCGTTCGAAGATGGGGAAGTCCCTCATTGGTTTGATGTGCTTAAGATACTGCAGTTGGGGAAGGGAACAAACAGTGTGTTACTTGCAGGAATGTCGTGATCAAGAACGCGCTTTCTTGCATGATTTACTCACTTGAGACAAGCCGATGACCAAAATAAGCATCGGCAAACCAATCTCCACACAGTTTCCTAGCTGCACAGCATCTGACAGATTAGTGAACATATAGTCAAAGAGTGTACGAGATCATTGCAAGAAACTAGCAAGTGTATGCACTTACGGAGGGGAATCCTCGTTGAAACAGCCCTAAACCAACTAATCCAACGACAGGTGCCATTCCGAGGGGACTAAAGAAGCTGTCAAGAAACAGAAAATGATTCAAGAACATGTCAAAAATGGAACTTCTGTTGGCCTAATTGGTGAAATCGAGAGTAGAAACAAAACTATACCGCGAAAATAGGCCCCAAACTTGGCTGTAGCCTAGAATTATTTGTATACTAGCAGCAACAATTAGGGCTCCTTGGATAGCTCTCATAGAGTGCGTAAATCTCTGCAAAACAGAAAGAGAAAAAGGCGTAAGCTCCCCTCTTTTCGTCTCTCATCATGTTTATTGAGATCAATGGGTACTCACCACGTGAGGATCCTGAATTCTTAGCAGCGATGAGTCATTGATGATGTATGCTATGGGAACAACATACGCGAATGAGCCCCCGACCACAGCAGGTAACCTGGTTCCGAAGAGTGTCTGAAAGAGCGTGTTGAGGCCACCAACGAACAACAATGTCTGAATAACTTTCGCCTTATCTCCCTGCATTGATCAGAAAACAAGAAAACAAACTGAAAACTGAATTTATATAGTTCACATTATACATAGATGAGTTGTCACTTGTCACAAGCCTTACAGAATGCTAGAATTCATGGTGTATCTGAAATTACAGTGTTGAAACACACGAATTTCTTATGATAAGCAAGTGAAATAAGTCCTTTCTAATGACAGAAAGGGGGTTTCGAGGAGGACTCCTATGCTTCGACTCGGAAAGAATTGGTTTACCATAAAAGACAAATGTGATTGAAGAATATGCATGACGATATGCAGCTTCAAAATTAGACAATGCTTTGACTGCTTGAATATCTTATGATAAGCAAGCGAAATAAGACCTCTTGATGGCAAGACAGGGGGTTTGGAAGCGGATTCCTAAGGTTCGTCTTGAAATGAATTGGTTTACTATGAAAGGCAAAACATGAATAAAGAACACAAAAATCTTGAAACCGCAACAGATGTATGAATCAAGATTTGCAGCTTTATAATTAGGAAATGAAGATAAACAAGAAAACGAACTGAAGGTTCAGGTCGTATCCACATTATACATGGAAAGATGCATCTCAAATGCCTTGAAAAAATGCTAGAATTGATGGTTTGTCTGAAATTTCAATGAAGAAACACAAGTAGCACTACTTCATGATACTGTGTTTGAAGCAGCTGCTTAAATTTCTTATGATAAGCAAGCGAAATAAGTCCTATGGTTTGCAGCTTGATAATTAGACAATGCAGATAAACAAGAAAGAGCAGTGTCTTACATCGCTTCCTCCCATCATAGGAACAAGCATTGTCGGGATCATCACACTTGTACCAAGTACTAAGATGTAATTCTGAAATGCTAACAAAACGGTTTCAGCTGCAGATAGAAGAATAAACATCAGAGAATTAAGACACAAAATAGTAAGAAAAATCAAATTCTGCTGCTTTCATGCCTGCACATCATGTATCAACAGGATTTCCCCATTGAACCCTTCGCCTCTTACCGGATAATGCGCGTTTTTTACTTTAAAAGGAAAGTCTACATCACTATAGTAGCAAAAATTGGAATTAAGTTCAAACATGGATGAAAATCATGGCCTTCATTATCCTATAATTACTCATAATTTTAAAAAAATTTATGTTTGCACTGTTTTAAACATTAAATAGAGCATGTTATCACCTTACACAGCACTGCTGCATCACTAAATGAGCATAAAAAAGCAGATTTTTCAGCTTCCAAATTTGTATGAAAAATTGAATTCTCACCAAACCAAGTAGTACTACATTAAACAATAAAGTCCACACAGAGACCATATAAAAAAGGAAGGGGGAAAAGACACAAAAATCCAGAAAATCTGATTCACTCTTCAAATTTTGAATTTTGATTACTTTAAGCACAATGCAATCATGATTCCAGCACAAACAATTAGTAATGAACATTTTTGTTACACAATTTTTTAATGAACAAGAAAAAAAATCCCATAAAAATTGAATTGTAGGTGGGGGGACCATAACCATTGATTCACGACTCGCAACAAACCTATTTACAGTTCTGAAAACCAACCAAATAGTCATGTACCAAAAACTCATTAATCCCAACAACATAGCTTCCCACCTTAAATGTGGCAAAGCCCCACAAAACTCCAATATTTCTACACATCTATAATTATGAAGAGGAACAGAGGATCTGGAGTGATATAAAAATCGTGTCTTGATTAAATTATGAGACACACTTATAACAAGAATTTCAAGAAATGTCATTTTAAAGTCAGCCAAATAATGCACAGAAAAAGGTTTATAATTCCATTGATCTGAATGTGTGACGTGATATAAAAATCGTTTCTTGATTGAAATTGAAAGCCCCCTACACCCCACCCCTCACTTCACAGATATGTGGAATATGCTAACGTTAAATACAAGAAAAAAAAACATATAGAAAACAAACAGACATCAGTGAAACCACAATAAGTAAGTGTGTGTAGTGTGTGAAAAAAGAGAGGAAAGGAGAGTGGAAGCATACGCCATGGAGGATTGGAATCAATGCAGTATTCGAGGTCTTGGAGCTGCTCCATGGGAGGGTGTAGAATGTCACCCATTACTGCGTGTTTCTGAGCTTGAGAGAGAGAGTAAGGAATAAGGAAGGAGAAAAGTAAAGCGGCAGAGAGACAAGAGATAGAAAAGTTGGAAAAAGTGCAGCCGGGAAGAATATATAAAAGGAGAGAACAAATATGCTGCCACTCACAAACACTAGTAAAGTGGAGAATGGGAATATAACAAAGATTGTACACACACACACACACACAGTCGGAGGAGGCGAAGCTAATATCAATGTGTGTGTTTCGGTTTCCTCATAACATGGGACGAAAGGCTCTGCCTTTTGAATTTATGCCGAATCTGTGAATTTGTTTTGCATTCCACTCTTCTTTTATTTACCGTTGGGGCTGCTTAAATTCAAAATAATGAGAACAATAGTAGTAGTAAATTTTGTTTTGGCTTTTCCGGATACTAATGATCACATCACTATTAATGACAGTTTTCTTATTAGGGATATTTGCGACTAAATTCCTAAACTTGCCCTAAATACTGATTTTGCATACCAACTTTAAAATCTGCCTATAACTTATCAAATTATTAATTTGTTCTGATTTTGGCAACCAATTAAAATCTTGACACTAATATGCTAGATATAATTCACAATTCAACAAATAACATTATTTAATTTCGTATAATACGATGTTGTTACGCCGCCTAAAACGTGTCGTTGTTTTGGTTGACGTTCGACAATGCCATATAAATAAGTCATTAAATTATGTTAGTGTCGAAATTTTGATTGGTTGCCAAAAAAATTAGAATTAATTAAAAAATTGGTTGCAAAATAAGAATAAATTAATAATTTGATAATTTATAGAGGATGGTATATAGAATTTAGCGAGAAGTTTAAAACTTATAGGCAAGTAACCTTTTTTATTATCATAAATTAACTTTGATTTTTCGATATTGATTGTTGGGAGGAGAAGGATGTGAGAACTTTTGTGATCAACTAAATGGACTTGGACCTCAAGTACTCATATCATTGTACGTAGAATAATTAAAAGGGTAAACTGCCTCTAAAATCGTCAACTTTCACAAAAGGCTGGTATTTCCCGTGAACTTTAAAAGTTGCACGAAAAATCGCAAACTTTGCTCCCGTGTGCAAATTTCCCGAGTCGGGTATTCCGGCTATGTAGAATGGTGACGTGTGTAATTGTCTGACGTGGATAATGATGTGGACGCTGATGTGTGCAATGACATGGAATTTAAATTTTATAAATTTGAAATCATATTTTAAATAGCAAAATCCCCAAACTCTTCCCGATAACAAAAATTTGATTCTGCCAAATAGGGTTTCTTACGGTTTCTTCTTCACATAGCGCCGACGCGAGCTCTTCCCCGACAACGACAACGACTGCGACGGCGACGGCGACGGCGGATGGCGCCGACGACTTCGTAAGTTCTGCATTCCGTAACCTCCGCTGCTCAATTTTTTGTTGATTTTGTGTAGGAAGAATTTTGGTTTCATTAAATTATGTTAGTTGTCCCAATCCTTAATGATTTTTGCTGTTCGATGTAGCAGTGCTCAATGGTTTTTGCTGTTCGACGTCATTTTACTATTTCTTAGGGAAAAGCTTAGTATCTTTGTTTTTCGTAATGCTATCACTTCAATTATTTGAAAGGTTAGATAGTGCTGATGATTAATTTGTTTTTCAAAGTTGGTTAGTGTGAAAAGATTTGAATTTAATGGTTTTTACAGAACATGAATTCGCAAAAACTGTACACTTGTTTTTGGCCTATATATTCATGAATTCGCAAAAACAGAACACTTGTTTTACAGAACATGAATTCAAAGTTGGAATGTGAATTTGTGCAGGGACGATGTCTTGCGGTGGTGATTTTCCCAGAAATCTCAGCGCGATTTTGGTGTTTAGGTGAAGATACAAATTTTCCCAGAAATTGAGTTTTTTTAATATGAGTTTTCCAGAAATTTTCCATATATAAATATTGAGCTTTTTTAATAATTCGAAATTTAATTAAAAATTGAAATAATATGAGTTTTTTTAATAATTTTTTTTTAGAATAACACAAAACGACGTCGTTTTGTGTTCCAGCTGCGTAGTCATGCTTCCGGCTGCCACATAAGATAAGTTAATACCGGAAAATTTCAGGGTCGGGTCACTCGGGAAATTTGCACAACCCGGCAAAGTTTGCGATTTTTCGTGCAACTTTTAAAGTTCACGGGAAATACCAGCCTTTTGTGAAAGTTGACGATTTTAGAGGCAGTTTACCCTAATTAAAAATAGTAAACTTGAAATAATTAAGCTTATAGCATAACCTATCAACGGGCCTAGTCAGGCTATATGGCTGGGCCTTCTGATTGGGCTAATTTACAGAAATTAATTGCAATATAAATGGTTTGACTTTTGAAAAACATAAAATTCGGATTCCCTTTACTTTATATCATATCCGATTGCACAAAATGTTCAATACCCCAAGCAATGGACCAGGTCAGTAGCTGCCTATGAAATCGCAACAGTAGTAAAATCCAAAGTCTAATACTAGCAGCATTTTGGTAAAGATAATATAGGTAGTCAAATTTTTATGCTAAGAAAAATATTTGATGGAGAGACCTTTTAGGAAAAATATCATCATTTCTCAAGACCTCAACTATGACAAAATCTTGATCACATAGTTCTCTCTCTTTCTGCATTACCATCCATCCCACCACATCCCCAAAATGGGGAAAAAAACTTCAAGAACACCAAAAATAGTCACGCTTCAATATTGTTGTGAATATTGAAGAAAATCAGAGAGTGGTGATTGCTGAGGATGAGATATTGAAATTCTCATCATCAACAATGCCAAGCACGCTTCAAAGAGCAATTGGAGCAGTGAAGGACCAAACCAGCATTAGCCTTGCTTTGGTCTCAAACACTACCTCCCCCTCCCTTGAAGTTGCTGTGCTCAAGGCCACCACCCACGATGACGACCCCGTGGACAACAGGGTCGTCCACGAGGTCCTCCTCCTCCTCTCCTCCAACAAGTTCCACACCGCGGCCTGTGTCCGTGCCATCGCCAAGCGCATAGGCCGCACGCGGAACTGGATGGTGGCCCTCAAGTCGTTGATGCTCGTCCTCCGCATCTTCCAGGACGGCGACCCCTACTTCCCCCACGAGGTCTTCCACGCCAAGATCCTCAACCTCGCCTCCTTCCGAGACGAGTCGAGCTACACCAGCCGCTGGGACTTCACGTCCTTCGTCCGGACCTTCGCCCTCTACCTAGACGAGCGCCTCGACTGCTTCCTCACGGCCAAACTCCACGCCCACAACGGTAGGCGGCCTAGCGAGCCGGTTTTAGCTATGAAACCGGCTATGATACTCGACCGGATCGCGTACTGGCAGC
Source organism: Salvia hispanica (assembly GCF_029641045.1). NCBI lineage: Eukaryota > Viridiplantae > Streptophyta > Magnoliopsida > Lamiales > Lamiaceae > Salvia > Salvia hispanica. The sequence continues at coordinate 47,543,669 of NC_142695.1, read as the reverse complement.
GGTTGCTCGACCGGGCCATCGCCACCCGCCCGACGGGCGAGGCCCGGGTCAACCGGTTGGTCCAAATGTGCTTATACGACGTCGTTTTAGAGAGCTTCGATCTCTACAAAGACATCTCTGAGGGGCTCTCACTCATTCTAGAAGGCTTCTTCCACTTACAAATCCATAACTGTGTGAATGCATACCACGCTTGCGCCAAAGCTGCAAAGCAATTCAAAGAGCTAAACAACTTCTACAATTTGTGCAAAAGCATAGGAATTGGGCGCGATTTCGAGTACCCAAGCGTTCAATCAATCTCGGAAGATCAAATTAAGGCTTTGCAAGAATTCTTGAATGAACAATCTATTTGTGAGAAAGCAAGAGAGGGGGAGAGATCGTTATCCGAGATGGGAGCATCGTGCGCCTCTCTACAAGAGCTAATAAATGCCACGCCACAACGAGACGAGGCATTCATGCTGAGTGAGACGGGCTCGGTCAGGTCCCTCCCCGTCTCCTACTCCATGGTCGACCTCATCTCGTTGTGGGATGACTCAGACCTTGGCGATCAACAACAATTGCATCACGATTTATCCAACAATTGGGAAGTCGTGATGGCAAAGACATTAGCATCATCGCCGTCATTACTACCAATGTCCGACAAGACAGGCAACTTTTCGGACAATTGGGAGCTTATTTTATTCGAACCAGAACCGGAACTGGAACTGGAACGGGAACCGGCAGCTCAACCGTGCCTACTACAAAGCTACACAATGCCACCAAACAACTACTACAATCCATTCCTAGTGGATGATCCAATGGAAGCACAAAGCCTTCAACGTGCGGTTACATTGCCTACAATTCCAATTCAATTTGAAGATCAAACACCATGTTTAGGTCATGATGCGATGGAGCAATTTTTGGTGTGTGAGCAGCAAAAGTGGTGGATGAACCAAAACAATGTCATAGCCAAGTATCTAACTTAGCTTAAGTATAGTCGGTGGAGTTGAAGAAGATGAGGCAAAATTACAACCTCGAATCTGACCAATGCCTAATTCATCACTACTTACAATTTTACTAAAGAAAGCATTTTTGAGGAAATTATTTGTATCTTGGTTTTGTTTCAATTGACATTGTTTAGGCTTGGTATTCAAATAGGGTTGGGTGTAAATTGTGTGTTGAATTTGTATATATTTATGTGGAATAAAATAACCCATGTACGATGATAACGTGTAGTATCAATTATGATCAATTTTACGTAAAAGATGATGAATTTAATATATAAAAAAAAAAACTCACTCCTATTAAATCGTAGTGTATCAAACATGATCAATTTATGGTAAAAGATGATGAATTAGAAAAGAAAAAAAAAAAAAAAACTCCCATGAAATTGAAGTATATGAAGTAGGATCAATTTATGTAAGAGATGATGAAATAGAAAAAAAGACCACTCCCATGTAGATGTTCATAATCTAAGGATTTACAATGATTTCTAACGTGAAGGAAATTTTTCTTTCAAACGTGCATTAAGGGTGTTTTTATGTATGCTCCATCCTAAAATGTTAGGGGATTCTTAAATTAATGAAGTGGTAGTCACATATGCAATCGAGATTTTATATTTGAATTTCAGATAATTGTGCGCGAATTCATAAATTATGTAGAACACATATTGACATAACCATGTAACTATTCGCTTTTGAATATTTTTGTAAATTAATTTATACAACTACTGCTATATTTTGTTGCTACCAACAAGGCATTTGACTCATTTATTCTTTTGCAAAAAATTTGATTCTCTCTCGTTTCTGCATGCTCTAATTATCTATCATATTTTATTGTTTCTCTAATTTTTATTACTTAACTAACCAAAAGTATAAAAGTAGTTTTAGTACTAACTCGGTAAAATCACATGAAAGAGATAATAGCAGGATTGGTATCCGAAGAGAGAATATCCCAAATTCCTTGCTGGCGGGAAGCTACAGGATATGAAATACCGAAGATACCCTTTGCACAGTACACAACAACATGGCCAAACCCTGACCAAAAACCAAAAACCTTAATTCCCAAAAATCCCAAATTCGATAGCAATAATTCCCTATCAACTAGCAATCTCTCTTTCTTAGCGTCACTAATTCTCTGCATTTTCTGATTCATTTATCGATGCGCTTGTCTCTAACCATTGATTGCGACATCAGAGCCCCGTTCCACTGCCTCCCGCGCTTTATATTTTCTTTCTTTTTTTGCCTTTTTTTTTTCTGTTTAATGAAGTTCTGTAGTGCCGCCTGCCGTTTTGATTGTTCTAGACAGCAATTGTTATGGAATTCGCTTGATCAGCTCCCAATTGCATTGTCTTCCTCAGGTTTTGATTCCTTACATTTGTTGTCATGAGCTACTCTTTTCTTGCTTGAATTTTATTTTTGTTACTGTGTTGGAATTGAGATCAAGTGCGTTGTCATTTTCACCGAACAGTTGTGTCTTTGAGAGAGAAGGAAGATTTAGATGGCGAATGGAGACAATGGCCGTTGCGTGTTCCCGTTAACAGGCTTACAAATTGGGTACTTTTTTGTTTTCAAGTGTCGGGATCAGATGAGTGTACATGTTTGTAGAAGTTGTGCTCAGTTTTAGAAGTTCAACCCAACTCTTTTTGCTGAGTTTTTTATTGAATTGAATTCTCTCTCTAAGAGTTGTTTAGCTGGTTTTATGTTTGCTGATTTTTTTATTGAACTGAAATTATCTCTCTCAAACTAGTTCAATCAGTGTAAGTAGTGGTGGGAATGGGGATTTGATGATGGGGGTGAAAATAGTTTATCAAATTTCTACAAGTTGCAGAAATTGATCTATTCTGGTAATTTTGAGCAGGGATTTGCAGTCCTATCTTTCACATCTGAGCCTATTTATGGCCTCTGACAGTGGGAAGTTCTACATCTTGGTGGATAACCGGCCATGGTTGAAGGATCTTGTGTCACGACCCACACATTTGTGGCAGTTGATGGTCACTAAGGTTTCTGAAACCTCTCTGATTAATCACAATCTCTTGTAACTTCAATTTTAGCCATTTGCTTGAGTCATTCTTGACATTGTGTTGCAGTCCAGGTTGTCTCCCTTTGCAAACACGAAGAGGGGGAAGGATAGGAAGTTGTTGAGACAACTTTCGGAATTAGAGACTTCTCCCTCACTAAACACAAGTAAGTTGAGGAACTTCAAGCAGTGGATCTCGTTGATTGATGCAGTGACCTTGTCCCGGAAGAGGGCTTTGTTACCTGTCAAGAAGCTTAGGAATTCTTTGATTGCAAACAGCAAGTTGCATAGAACCTTGTATGGCTTCATTGTCTTTGAAGTTGCATGGAGGGATGTACGTGGTATTAACTATTTGAATGAGCTTCAGGTAGCCAATCTCAATAATTTGGTTTCAAGTGATGCACTTTTAAATGTATTCAGTAACTCTGAGTATACATTTCTTTGTGTTTCATGAAAGACTGATACCTCGCTTGCAATGGAGGCTAAAGTCATGAGAAGGTGGGAATTCGATAGCGTAGCCCAAGCCGCTAACTCGATTTCTTCATGGTTCCCTGGTACCCTCGATGAACGGATCCTTTTGGAAGAGCATTTGGATGCTACAATAGGTAGTCATAGATTTACCTCCTTCCAGAGATTTGCTCTAAATTCTTGATTTTACTCGTCATCTCTTTGCCTCATGCCTGTCATCGCTATATAAGCTCTTCAATAAGCATGTAAAAGGAAACATCACTGAGATACATGTACATCATCACTGCTCAAAGATCAAGAACCTAAACAAAGACAATTTTCAGTGACTTGTGTGTGCATTTTTCTTTTGGTTGGTTGGGGGGTAGGAGTTAATTCTCCTTGTAATTAATTTCATATGTGAACTACTCCTTTCATACTTCAAATCAATTATTCATTAATCTTGAAAATGGACTGTGTCGAAGGAGTGGCGTTTGATAGGATGTACTTTGAGCAATTATAGAAGCTCAGTTGTTAGAATCCAGCAATCACTTTTCCCCGTTTAAGATGTCCTGTGCAAGCAAAGCCTCAGTTAGATTGCTGTCCATGTGATTTTTCTGTTATCGACAGTGTACCGCCTTTATGTTGGTGCCGTCGCCCAATATAATTTCCAGATTATTCCTGAATTTGACCTTGTCACAGGGGAGGTGTTCCATGACGCACAAGAAAGTTTCCCAAGGAGTGACAGGAAGGCAGATATTGCAGGTGATTGCACCAATGTTAAAACTGAATCCCCATGCTCTTCAAGTAGTAGTTTCAGCATGTATACTGTAATGGGGCAAAACTTGACTCAGAGACTCCACACACCTCCTCCTGATGGGTTTCCTTACAAAAGGCGGAAACTTACGAGTCCTATACACTTCGATCTTGGTTCACCTTCTGAAGAAGCTGACGTGGAAAATGTTGATATATTGTCTCACACGCCAGATACAAGCGAATGTGAAGACACACTCCAGTGTTCCATGTACCGTGATGTTCTGATTTTGTTTCGGTTTGATGATCGCGACCTTCCTTACAAATTAATGTACATAGTTATGTCTGATCTGCGGTTACTCACTCTACTTGAAGCTGGGCTTCCATCATGGGTTATTTTCCTTCAATCCTATCCAGTATTCTGCCATCTCTATCGTCCCTGGATGTGTCCGTTGGCCAGGGCTTGCTATGTGCTTATATCGATCATCACTGTCCTCATTGGGTTTTATGACTTGTATAAAAATGTACCACTCCTTAAGGCCACAGCATCTAGGTTGTTCGGGCCCCTGTTCGACTGGATAGAATCGTTGGAAATGATTTCAAGAATCAAGTATTTAGGGACCATGTTATTCCTTCATAATTTTCAAAAGGCGATTAAGTGGTTTCTTTCTGCAACGAGAACCATTCGTTCATTTTTTACATTAGTTATAGAGCCAATGGCTGGACCATTTGCTGAGTTTCTGGAATTCTTACTTCCTCTTTGGAGTGTGTTCGGAGAAGTTGCTGAGAATCTGTTTTCAGTCATGTGGATGGTGACTGAGTCTTGTTTCGCAATGGTAGGAGACCTAATAGAGATTTTAGTGCTGCCATTGTGGTTTATCTTGTCTCTTGGATGGAATATTGGTGAGCTTACATATTTCTCTCTTTTTTTTTTCTTTGGATTTCTAAGCTGTTTTGACTTAAATAATTTTGTATGTATGTTGTGTTTGATTGCAGCAATATCGGTTATATGTCCCATATTCTGGATACTGTTTGAGTTCCTTTATGCTCCAATTCGACTCGTCCTAGGATTCTGTAGCCTCGTGGCATACTTATGCACACTTGTTTATGAAATGGTTGGAGATTTATTGCTGTTCGCTGGCAGCCTAGTTAGTTTTACCAGGGATGTCGAATCAACAGTGAGCTCGTATGAGGTTTCAATCTGGCGCTCTCTGTGGAACGACCTTTTCTCTCAGGTACTTTGGTTATATCATTCTACCCTTGTTGCTAGAGTGTACATGTTTACATTTTCTTCACTCATCTCCGTCCTTTATTTCAGATTTTCCGTGCTCTCCGAAGTATCCTGAACGGTTTTGTGGCTTTCTTCATGGCATGCAATAGACACCGGCTGAGGTATTTTTCGTACATTTTGGCCATGTTGTCATCTCAATATGATACATTACGCATATTTAATGGGAAACTTAGTTTCAATGGGGAAAATGTTATGACATACTCTGTAATGAGAATCACATGTTCTATAAATTCTTTCATTACATACACTCCTCCAAAAAGGAAAAAGGGTTTATTCTAATGAGCTTGTATTAGTTGGTAATTTTACAATTTCTTTAAACATTTTAAGTTAATAAAAAAACACATGAAAGCACTGTTCTCATATTCAGATTGATAATCACACGTGTTTTTACTGCAGCACGTATAATCATATGAAGGAGTTATACCACAGATTGTCTCGTAGACCCAGGAGAGCGAGTGCTCAAAAAGTCGATCAAGATACACATACTTCTGCAACACGTTTATCTGTAAGTATATCTCCAGCATTTTGTAGCTGATCAGGTCCATATTCGGAACATCTACCTACACAAAATATGGTGGTCGTGAAATTCTCATTTCTTACTTGAATTCACTATTGAGATTCGAGTTTGTTTATCAGTTTCATTCACATAGTAGCTTGGATGCAAGTTTGCCACAGTATGGATTCACTCAGTAATTCTTTTTTAACTTGTTGCAGCCAAGAGTTGGGAAGAGTCCCATCAGCAGTTCAAGCCCAGGAATGGTTAGATGATGTTGACACGTACCATATACAACAACATTCAATGTGTAATATACTAATATCATCGTGTACATGTGAGAGCTTGTCCCGAGTGATCTATGTATCTACTGTATTTTTATAATCTATGCTAACGTTGTAAGTATTCTCCTATTTGTCGGTGGGCTGTCTGAAGAAATTTTGGATGAATGTAATGCAGCTTAATTGTGATGGTAATTTACATGCTTTAATTTAATGAAAGGCTGCATGGCTGTATCTAAACAAAATCACAATGGCAAGAATTGGTTTTGTTTTTATTATAGTAATCTGCAACGAACAAATTCAAACAAAATCAAACTGTCTCTGTTGCGATTTTATGGATACACGATGAATATGCAGTAACACAACCCACTGTGAAATAATCAGAAGCCGAATCGTCCATTACATTATTGTGCAACATCTCTTACGATTGATGGATTTCAATTTTAAAAATTCTTGTGGAAATCGGCGGAGATATGGTGAAATAATTAAGAATTTCGACGTTGCACAATGTTGCAATAGAGAATCCGACTTGAACAATCGTAGTCCAAACTCCGGAGTTACTGTTTGCTTCCTTATCTCAAGCAGTGAGGGCCAACACCTTGATTGTTCCTCTACTGTTGGCAGCTAATATGGTGGGACTTCCAACTTTCCAGCATACTGCGCTTATGAAGTATGATCCCGCATCTTCCTCGACGTCCTCGACATCCGGGGATCCAAATTTATGCCATGTCACGGGTTTCGTGATAGCCTGAGTTTCATTCGTCTCGTGGTGAGATGAAAGAGGCGGGCTTAAAAAGATAAACCAGATGAAAAAGAAATAGCCTTAAATTCTAAAGCAGTAAGGCCTACTGTATATCTACTGACCTTGTGATAGACAGAGACTTCATTTGTTTCACTGCCACAAGCTAGGAAATCATTGTTGACTGTTAGGCCTACGAAATTCTTCTCGTTGGTGTGCCCTCTAAATGTACGGACCTAAAAATACAACTACATATATGTAACATGTCACATGTAGGCGAATGTTAACAAGCATTTGTGTCACTTACGAGCAGATTGTCCTTCACGTCCCATAGCCGGAGAGTGCTATCTGTTGAAGCAGAAGCAAGCTCGTTGCTGGAGAGGAATTTCACATATGAAACCGCCTTATTATGACCACTGAACACAGAGACTGGATGGCAGGGGTTTCTCAAGTCGTAGTAGTGAATATGGTGATCAGCAGAGCCAACCTGTAGAATACGTTGCAATTCAGAAATACAAAAAGGTGAAGAACTGTAAATATCAACGAAATATCATGCTGAATGTTAAGTCGATAATGCACTCTCCTTGAGTCTGCTATATGTACTGTTTTTTGTTATTGAAAGGTATTTTGAGAAAGTCGTTATTATATCCACAAATCAGTAGTAGACTAGGATATACTTCATCTATAAGAAGTAATGTGATTCTTCCAGTATTTCATACCGAATGCAACAAGTTCAAAAGAATACGTGAAATAGGGATAGCAGAGATTATGTACCGCAACATGTTTGCTGGACTCGGGATTGTACTTCACACAGCATATATTAGTCTTCATATCGATGTTGAGAACGCTACCTTCTTGCTTTGTGCACCAAATTTTGACCTGAAAGTTGGATGGGTCGTCATTATGGAGCTTAGACATTTAGTCGAACAAAGGCAATTTCATTGATGGAAGACAAACTATCAATAAGCGCCTGTAGCTAAGAACCGAACATATACTGCAGGCCGAGTTTAATATATCGGGCTTGAAGGACTTGGGATGGACTAAAAGGTTCACCTTGCAGTCATCACTACCAGAAACAAGCATTGAAGGCTCTGTTGGGGAGAAGTCAACACTCCATGCCCGTTTCTCGTGCTCCTCATATTCCATGATACTCTGCACGAGTCCAAAAATAGAAGCAACCATTTCAGTGTGTGCACACTAAAAGAAATAAGGAGACATTTGATGCAGTCTAGATCCTACTTGTTGAGTACCAGCATCCCAGACAGTTACTATGCCTTCATAATCACTACTAGCTATGTGATTTTTCGTGAACTTGTTCCAGCTCAAGCAGCTAAGCTTAGATCTAGTAGTCATCTCAACAACAGGGCAATGCACATCTGTAGGTTCGTTCACAACCTGTAAACATAATGTTGTCAGATGCAAGGCGCAAAAAAAAGAGTGTGGCTTTACAAAAGTTAGGAAAGGAAGTAGCTGAGGGAAAAGAAGCCTACTGATGAGAAATCAAAAACTTTTATCCGCCGTGAAACTCCAGCAGTAGCAAACAGCTCATCGTCCCGATCAAACTCTATACTGCACAGGAAAAAATAAAAAATTTATATGCTTAACATCAAAATACTAACAAAATATAACTGTGGGGGACATATATAACATTATAAAATGCTTCCACGTAGTATCATGATTGCATCAAACAAAATAATTTCAGAAGAATCCTGTTGCTAAATATTTTGTGGGGACATGAGAGGAAAGCTAGTTACTTATCCAAGTATATAATTAATAGAACATAATCTTATTGTCGATCATCTATCCTCATTATCACTCTTCACTTTATATGTGATAGTCATCTGGATATATGTTTCCAAAGTATTACTCTCACAATGAGTAAGCACCCATACCCTGTTTTCTCCCTCATCAATCTCTCTTTTTGAACGGATTTTAATTCAAGTGGATGAATTGTAAGAACTTCAGGCCTTCCTTCCTATGTTCTCATTTTCCAATTCAGACTTCTCGCAATGTAGGTTGTGATAGTTCCCATTTTCAATTTTGACATTGTGAGATTACTAAATGAAATTGCAACTTATCCTCCGGACTTCCACTTACCTTGAAACGATATTGGGTGAGTGGAATAGGTCACCGTGTCTAAGTTCAGCAATTACTCGTAATCGACTGTTCCAAAACAAGGTTGCAAATGCTCATGAGAATATGTGATTAGACAATGTGTAAATGGGAGTAAACCACAGTGTTACTGATGCATATGAACCTACCTGAACCGAGTAAACGTACTTAGAACTGACTGGAAATCTGCTAAACCAGAACTATAACCTTCTCTTCTAATGATGGTGTTATCTTTATGTCCTTGCTTCTCTATTTGGTTGACCAATTGACGTCTCTTTTGTAAGTAAAATTCCTGAAGTTCGTTAAACTGCAGGATGACATAAATTTCAGTGAGAGTATTTAAGAAATGGATTTGTTAATCTTTTTTGAAACTCAATCAAAGTTTTTATGAACTTTTTTTATCTTTTAAATGATGACATAAATTTCAGTGAGAGTACTATATAGCTTAGATGTAACAGGTATGTCATTTCATATTTGGTATTACTCCAAAAACCATTGAATCTCAAAATCAAGTACTAAAAGTAAACCTTATTTGTTCTTAATTACTTCTAAAATATGTGAAAATTTCCAAAACTGATTTCACAAAAAAGAAAAAAAAAAAAAAGAACTGCATTCCAGTTACTAGGATTTCATGGTCAGATGTAATCAAATCATCAAACAAGGAGGACTATTTAAAAATAAGGAGAGGCTAAAACTTTTGCTAATCCAGGCGCTGCAATTACGTGAAGATTTTGCCGAGATAAAAGCTAGTCAAGCATGCCTGATGACTAACCTGTGCATGGACTCGCTTTTTCCGCATAACTGCCAAACCAGATTGGCTCATATGTTGTGAAGTTGGTTCGCTCGGAGCAGCTTCCTTGCTCTGGGTTCGAGGGATATTATTAACTTGAGCCTTCGCTTCGTCTTTAGTGAACTGGAAGTTCATAGAAGTAATTCCTCTTAAGTTGTAAGAGTTGGACACAGGGCCTGACATGTTTCTATCCATTGGCCTAGAGGAAGTGCGGGATCTAATTCCAAGAGGATCACTAGAGAGAATCTTCAGTTTAACTGAACACCTTTCTCTTGCTTGGTACAGCTCTATCCTATGTCTTTCCACAGAATTTAAGTCTTCCTTGATGTATTGCAGATCACTTTGCACCTTACAAATATGAAGAATAAGAAGAAACATCATAGGTAATATGTCCTTCTATGGTAAAGTAAGTTAATAGCAGAGTATCCCATAATGAATGGTCAAGTATAAATGACAAATAACTATTTTATAATCAAACATTCTGACATAAATGATGTAAATCCGTTTCTCTCTCATTTAATGCTATATTAGACAAACCTCGTTGAGTTCATTAACTTTTTGCTTCCTTAAGCAGTGTAAGAAGTCCAGCAGAATCTGCATGTTTCTCTCTGCTTCTTCTTGTTCCAATTTTCTCTTTTTCTCTGTAACCAGAGACACTAGAGAGTCTAACTCCTTCACTGAAACTTGACAGCCCTGTCTACGAATAGAACATATCAATCCTCTGTAAGAAAAGCAGATAGAGAATATGCTTGGCAATTGGCATTGACGGCTAGACTCTGGTGCATGAGCGGAGTAAAATTACTAAAGTAGAATACATGGGAATCAGATTAATGATGAGATATTATACTAATTATAGTGAGGCAAGTGGTAACACAGCCAATATCACCATGTATGGTTTTAACATTAAAGCAGTCTCAGCAAGAAAAGAAAAGTCCAAACCTAATATCAGGAGAACATTTACATGAAAAGTTCTTCACCACGATATGTGGTTAGTAAATTAGTAATTAAGGGTCACACCAATTTACATATTGAAATCCTTATATTATTAAGGTTTGCAACATTACAGGATAGGTTCAACCAATTGATTATGAATCAGTGCAGGATCTAATATAGGTGCATAGAATCTACCTGCAAAAAATGACTGAGTCAAAAAGGCTAAAGAGGGATTAATAACATCCAGATATGTCAAAGAAAAAAAAACACATTGATAAAGATTTACTAAAAACCTATTGTCTCGTAACATCAAACCATGTAAGCAATACCTAAATCATAATTACCTGTTCCAGTGAATGACGAAATTGTTCTACTGGAGATGCTAATTTTGATAGTTGATGGGTAGATGTCTTCTTCAATAGCTACAAATGTGGTACATAGAAACCTTATCACAATAAGCTGCATTGTCAATTGAACTATTTCAAGATGCAAACTAGGTAGGAACGAATCATAAAAATACAGTAAAGTAACCAGAAAAGCTGTAAAATCAAGGAGAAAAGGCAACACATACGACTGCTCCTTTAAGCTGTTGCATAAGAGCTATGACCATTTACAGCACCCACATTAACCAAGTATGAACACAATCAGTTTTTATTCTTTTTCCAAATTGACATATCCAGCCTCTCCTGTCACTCCTGTGACTATCTCATGTCATCTCCAATAACAACCACCACCTCCTCTTTGTCCCTCCCAAAGCCACACATCTCCGCTACATTAGATATATACACTCCACAATATTATAGCAAATCTAGTGGATCAAAGGCACTTGTTAGTGTGCAATGGTAGTATCAATCGCTTCATCTTCAGCATCCCAACAACAAAACAATTAAATCGAGTTGAACAGCTTGCCAAATGGTGCATGAAACTGTGCACGATATGTTTGTTATTTCCTTTTTTGTTGGCTATTTAGATGTTCAACATTGTGAGTCTCCTTTATCTTAAAAGTAAATCTAGTTGTAATTATTAAAGAGGGATGCGAATTTATAAAAAAGCCAATTCCTCTCCTATTTATGTCTTCTCCTAATATTATCTTCTTCCGTGCTAATCACTAAACACTAGCAACTTCAGTTTCACACTAAACAAACCACACGCCAGCAAACTTTTTCAAAAAAAGAGAAGGAAAAAAGAATCCAACAGAAGATCAAAAACCACATACAATGGAAATCTATAATACATTACGAAATAAAATCTACACATCGGTAAATGAGACATAAAAAAAATCACACACACAGGCAGCGAGGAAACCTTGTCGAGGATGAAACTGAGGGATGTATAACACATTACGAAATAAAATCCACATGAGGAAAATGTAAGATAAGAAATCACACACACACGCACAGCAGAGGCAGCGAGGAAACCTTGTTGAGGAGAAAATTGGGGAAGAGCTGAGAGGGAGTGAGAAAGTGAGCGCAGCAGGGGCAATCGCTCTTGTTGTGGAGATGAGTGACGATGCACATGTAGCAGAAGCTATGGCCGCACGAGGTTAGGAAGACGTCCTGCATAATCTGCATACAAATTGGGCACGACAACTCCTTGTCCTCCGCCTCCGGAGCTGGATCCGCCGCTGGCACTGTGAAAGTCGTCGAGCAATCCTCCATTCCTCGGGTGATCCTAGATCGAATAAATTGTGAAGAGAGAGGGGATTAGGAGATAGGAAGTGTGAATCGCGTGGATTTTGAGTGGGAGTGGTGGTGGGGACGAAGATATTTCAATTTTATAAGCATATCCGCCGTGGAGATGGATAATTGGATAATTCAATTCAATGCAGAGACAGTACTCATATAATACACACAAAAGAAGGTTAATTTCTTTTCTGAATTATTGCGACCTATGTGACAGATCTAGTTACGGAGTACTATTTTTCTCTTTCGAATTTATTGCTAGGATAATTACTTTTCTTTTTTGAATTTACTGCTAGGATCAGTTTGCTATTTATGGATATTTCAATTTAAGAGTCTTGGTTTAAATATTTTATATCAAATTATAATAGAACATGCATTTCAATAAGGTCACTCTCATTTTATTATAAAACAGAGTAATATATAAAAGTAGTCTCATATTCCATTAACTTTTTCCCATTCACATTTTGTACTCCTCCGTCCCATAAAAGTTGAGTCGTATTCCATTTTAGTCCGTCCCAACAAAGTTGAGTCATTTCCTTTTTTAATTAAAGACAAAACATCTAATCGCTCTTATTTTATTCCATCATTTACTTTACTCTCTCTTATTTTTCCTGCTTTTTTCATCTCTCCTATTTATTTAATATAAATTCTTAATCTCCGTGCCCAAAAGTTTTGTCTCAACTTTTATGGGACGGAGGGAGTACTATATAAAAGTATGACTCGCATTCCACTATCTTTTTTCAACAACTTTCCTTTACATTTCCTAAAACTCGTGTCCAACTCAAATGACACTCCTAAAGTGGGACGAAGGGAGTATTATGAAGACATGTGTTTATTTTAGGGGTAAATAAACTAGTGCCGAACTCAAATGAGACTCTCAAAGTGGGACGAAGGGAGTATTACGAAGACATTAGTTTTTTTTATGGATAAATAAACTCGTGCCGAACTCAAATGAGACTCCTAAAGTGAGACGAAGTGAGTATTATGAAGACATTTGTTTTTTTATGGGTTTATAAATTTTAAAATTTGAAAGGTCGCGCAACGGTGGACTCGAACCTGAAGCCTTTGGTCTCAAACATTAACCACTTGCCGCTTGACCAACTCACACACGCAAAAACTCTGGTCTCAGTCTCAGATAGTGGCGGACGCAAGATTTCAACTCTGGAGGGTACAATTTACTATTAACAGTAATAGAATTTTTTCGATATTTATCCTCACCGTAAGTAGTTGTATACGGGTAGCAGGAGGTTACGAGATAGATGAATAATGAGTACGAATAATAAAAGGTTGGTGACAATAACTCTCTCTGTCCCACTAAATGTGAAACACTTGTTTTTTTGCACGAGATTTTGTATAGTGTTATATTTTTTTAGTTAAGTAAAAAATGATAAAGAGAGGAAAAAATATAGAGATGATTATACTTCCATTTTAATGGAGAGTACTAAATAAGGAGATTTTTTGTTTGTGCAAATTATGTGCGAAACAAAAAAGTAAAGTGAGTGTAAGTTAATACTAAAAGCTTGTGTATGTTTGCTAAAATGAGAAGTATTCTCCAAAATTTTTATATAAGTGACATTTTTTAAGTTAAATAAAAAAAATGATAAAGTAAGAGAGAATAAAATAGAGATGATGTTGTTTTCATTTTAATGGAATGATAAATAAGGAGATTTTTATTGCAAGAAGCTTGTGTATTGGTAAAGATCACTAAAACACCACTTTGGGCATGTGAAAACGAAAGGACAAACTAAGCATAAGTACGTCTGAGGAGGTTTCAAACTTGGACCTCTCCGAACGAAGTCCATGGAGTCAGCCACTTGCGCTGATGGAAAATTATATTCATAAAACTAATAGTATATATATGTATAGTAATAGTTACGAAAGTTGGGGGTTCCATGGAGACCCCCATGCCCCATTGTAGGTCCGCCATTGGTCTCAGACATTAACTTCTCTACCGCTTGACCAGCTCACACACGCCGTAACTAATAGTGTATGTATAGTAATAGTTATGAAAGTTGGGGTCTCTATGGGACCCCCATGCCCCATTGTAGGTCCACCACTGATCTCAGACATTAACCTTTCTACCTCTACCGCTTGACTAATTCACACACGCAAAAATTGTGAATTGACTGAGTGGGTCAAGACTCCCCTCTTCTAAACCTAGTGGAAATAAATTTCCACTATATTTTTGTTGCTAAGAGGGGTCGAACTCGAGATCTCTGTCAAAGATGTCTAAGCTCATTGCTGTCAGTTGACATATGTATGTCTTCTGTTGACATCTGTAATGTAGGTTGTTGACATAGTTGTCGGTTATCAATTTTAAAGATAGTTATCAATTGATCGTATCCCTCTAATTGTATTGATTTATATTTTCTCTATCCCATAGAAAGTCTTAGTAATTCGTTTTTCATTCAACCTTAGAAATAGTCAATATCTATTTGTACAAATATTTGCTCATCCTCTTACACTTTATTATTATGGGTTTCATCATCCAATAATATTAGTTATTTCACTTTTTTCTTTCTTTCTTATTTTATCGATTATGCGTTAAACTTGTGCCAACCCCAAATAAAATATTTAGTCACTAAAGTAATACTCCCTCTGTCCCACTAGAAATGAAACGTTTTCCTTTTTAGGTTGTCCCATTAAAAATGAAACGTTTCTTAAAATAGAAATAACTTTATCTCCACTTTTCTTTCTCTCTTACTTAACTCTCTTCTTTAACTCACAAAACAACACTACATAAAATCTTGTGCCGAAAAATAAACGTTTCATATTTATTGGGACGAGGGGAGTATAAGTTGGTGTATTGATGTGCGTGTGAATCTGTCTATTGATAGAGCAGTTAATGTATAAGATAAAATATTCAGTTTCAAATTATTATGGTTAGTTTGCATGTGATTTTTAAAGCAAATTTGTTATTTTATTAATATTTAATTTATTCAGATATAAATATATAAGACCCATGTATACTGCAAAGCAAGGAATGTTTATGTAAGGTTTTGTGAGTGGACTCTTAGTGATGATGTAAAAATATATGTGATGGTAAAATTACGATAGTGAATATTGTGGACTCCTAGAGTAGTACTCCGTACTATTTTTTTTCATCACCAGTGAACAAACTAGTACTCTAAGGGCTTGTTTGGTAGCTATGTCATGTTTAGACTAGACATGATACCATTATGATAGTAATCATAGTTTCGATTAGTTAATTTACATATATTGGGTGTTTGGTAGATTAAGATAATTGTGAGTTATCTTATTGTAGTGTTTGGTACAATAAGTCACAAGTAAGGATTAAAATTATGATTGTCAAAATTATCCTCATTAGTTTAAGTTAATTACTAAACTATCATCATTTTGCCCTAATAATTCCTATAAAATCGTTTTGTTTAAAATTAACATCTTTTCAAGCTAAACTCTTTACAAAAATTAGCATCTTTATATCAAAAAACTTATATTTATTTTGGTATTCTATTTTTGTGAGCATTAATAATTTTGGACAAATTTTATGAATAATCAATTATTATTTTGGACAAATTCTATATGAAAATATTTTATTAAGTATCAAATTTTATATGTTCAATTTTTTTAAGTTTAAAGCGTTATGTTTAAAACAAAAGTAATTGCCTTCAAGTATTACGTAATTATAAGTATAATATAATATAATGTAAATAAAGTAATATAATGAGAATATAATATGATTTAATGTAAAGTAATATAACGAGAACATAAAGTAATATAATGAGAATATTATAATATAATATAATGTAAATAAAATAACAAAGTAATATAATTAGAACAACAAATTGACATCAACAAAATTCTTAATATGATTTAATAGGAAAATGACGTCCTTCAATACAACAACTAAGTAAAATTGATGGGTTAGAAATTTTGATGGGTAAAATTGTATTTTGCTAACTTAACTAGGCTTCCATGATAAATAACATAGGATTTTGGGTAGTTACAAATATGACTAAAACATAAGATTTTCAGTGGGCTTTGTGCGGGCCGGAAATAAAACACGGGCTACTATGTTTGGTAACATAACTACCAAACACACAAATAAACTCAGATTAATCTCTTATCTAGGCGAAATATAGCTATCAAACGGCCCCTAAATTGTCTTATTTTGTTCACGCCATATAGTACTATTGTCTTGTTTTGGTTTTTGAAAGTTTCAGTAAAATGACCTCGAATTTGCTAATTCTCCTAATACTACATTGTATTCTTTCTTTTACTTCTGTCAAAATTTACATATTTGTACTCCACACAATTGGAGGTGCCGTTGACAGTTTTCCATCGAGCAAAAATAATTAAAAAATTATTAATTGAGAATGTGACTCATTTCATTAAAGAAAAAATTTTAAAAAAATTGTATTTTAATGGATCAAAATATAATTATTATCTATTTTGAAAGGATGAAAATAATATTTATACTAATAACATTAGGTAATATGACAAAATTCGAGTCTCTTTACGAATATACGTTATCAATACCAGTACCACTTAATTTCCATTATCTAGTAAAGCAATTGTAACATATTTTTAGCATCATAGGTAATTGGTTATCCTAAAATGGTTCACCATACCAAAATTATTAAGAATAAAAATTCATATGCTCCACTACATTACAGTACATTACATTAGTATGTGAGAATATGTGTATCTTTTTTTCATTCCCACGCCTATTTCCTTATTACATGCACCGCGGTCGGAATCCTTTATTCAAAAAGCAGAACAAATTCCAATATGTGGGCCCATCAGAGAAGATCCAAGGAACCGATTTGATCAACGGCTGACAGCTTCCTGCTTCTAGCCCACGCTACTACTTTTTCCCCGTTCAACGGCGACGATTTTTCACAGTTAGATAAAATACAAATTTAGTAAATTCTATGTATATTTCGCCCAATTCCTATTTCCTAGAACCATGCCTCTTGTAATACTAGTATAAACTATGATGTTCGAAATGACAGAAAACTCCCCCACATAGCATGCTAATTTCTTTGTCTACTAGTATCTGAAAATATAAAAAGACAAATATTTTCATGAGCTAATGCATTTCTTAAGAAAAAATATTACAAGCACGCCTGGAAACACCATAAATATGTTAATTACTCCTGGAATAAAAACCAGGGAGTATAAAAAAATGTCTGTACAATTTTATGATTTTATGTCCTAACCGTGCAAAATGAGTATAAACACATGACTAAAGGAATATACTTTTCATTGCTTAAACGGAAAATCTCTTTATTACCAAGTCAATGATTGAAAGAGGGCTCTATCTCCATACATATTTTAAGTAGATTTGTTGTACTAGTATTGACATCTGTGCTATGCAGGACATAATAGTTTCAAATAATGAATACACAATATAATAAATATATAGAAAATATAAATTCTAATTAGTGTGAAGATTTAAAAAAATAGAAATGTATTTATCTTGTCTAACTCTAAATGACGAATTTACTACTCCCTAATGAATGAAATATCTATACAATACAATTTTAATTTATAATTTAAATGGAGTAAAAACAATAAAAATTAATGACAAAAAGAAGATGTGTAACTATGTTCAAAGAATATGACTTAATTAGAATAAGAAAATATGCGTGAGTAAAAATATTTATTGATAGTGCTATGGTAGTCATTAATCGAAATAAAAGGTAAATTCAAATTTAATAGCTTAATTAAAAAAAATCAATTGAAAATTTTCAGGAATATTAA
The DNA here is from genome assembly GCF_029641045.1 of Salvia hispanica. Classification (NCBI taxonomy): domain Eukaryota; kingdom Viridiplantae; phylum Streptophyta; class Magnoliopsida; order Lamiales; family Lamiaceae; genus Salvia; species Salvia hispanica. The sequence continues at coordinate 47,525,430 of NC_142695.1, read as the reverse complement.
ACATATCCACATTAAAATATGAATAATTTAAATCATAAAAATTTAAAACTTCTTAGAGAAGTCAAGTTAAAAAATTTGTATTATCCAATAATCACACTTTAGTTGATTATTATTTTTTCCGTTTAACTTCAGACCATGGCATAACTTGATATACATGGCCAAAGACTAAATGAATTTTTAATATTAGAAAGAATAAATTTCTTACTTCCCGCCACATATACATACAAAAAGTAAATTGTCACTTAAAATAACGATAATATTTTATGCATCTTGGTTGTTTTGAATAATGTGACAATTTACACTACTATTTATATTAAGAAGCAATACAAACTTTATAGTAAGCCAAATTTAATTTTATATTATATAATTTCATCTTATTCCGTAATTATGTAAACTAAATTTAAATGTAAATATATTTATATTAGCTTTAATATTAAATATAAATAATAAATTTAGTTTTAATATTGCATACGATAATTTTAATATCTAAAGGATTATAAAAAATATTTAATAAATTAGTTATTGAATTAAAATAAATTTAATTTTAAAAATACATACTATTATTATTGTTCCAAATCTTGATTGGGAAGCTATCATTTAATTGGATCAATTTTCTATCCAATGGTTGTCATTTCTCAAAATTACCAAAATGATAAACAAAATAGCTTTATATTTTCCCTCCAAAAAGGGCAATATTGACTTTCCATCTAACTCTCTTAGTATAGATTTGACTTTTAGTACATTGATCCTTCTGTAGCTTTTGTTTTGTAATCATAGTTCGGATTCGACAAATTCGTATCGAGATTTACCAAATATGCACGTGCAGATCGATCATATGATGGGCACCCAATGGTCTACAAGTTTGATATGAATTGACTGAATTTATATCATGATTATAAATTTTAATGCTATAAGTTTGTACCATGCGTATAACAAATGCACGATTAATATGCTTGATATGATATTATTTCATATCTTGTATATCAAACTTGAAGTGTGCTTTGTGCATGTCTAAGTAAGATATGATTGTCTGGAACCATACCAAAAATGCTAGGTCTACATATTTGCTAAGCCTGACATGAAGTACGTGAGTTAATAGCAAAATTACTAAGTTCATAATCGTTTATTAGATTTAGTAATTCATACCAAGCTAATTAGGTTTAGAAATATGCTCAACAACATTTTCCAACAAAACTCTAAAAGTCGGATATATCTGAGTTTTGATTATTTTAGTAGGCCAATTCAGAAATAATTTTAACATTATTACTAAAATTTCATAGGGGGACTTTTGTAACCAAATTTTGTCCTTTTTAGTACCACCTTACTACATAAACCTACCATTTGTTCGGTTATAAAGTGAATATGTACAAAGAAAGAAATTAAGAGAAATTAGAATATTTATACACTTCCAGGGGCAAATATGTCTTATCGCCACATGCCACGAGTACATTTTGTTCTTGTATACAAGAATTATTTGGTGAATTAAATTTAACACATTCGTACACGAGTGCAGGAAAATCTTTCACAAGGATACGCAGTCCAGTTTTAGGGACTTTTTCGAAGATCTGAAGCCTCTGTGCTAGAGAGAGAGAAATCGAATAATTTTTAAGCGAGTGATGATCGAATCCGACTCATATTAGTTTTTTTTATTCTTCGCCTAATTTATTCGCCATTAAAAGTTGGCGTGATTTCTGAATTTTGATCATAATCACACGCATGTGCATTCAGTGGAGCTGCTAATTTAAAATCGAAATCAAAATCAAAATCAAAATCGTAATTCCAAACCACAAATTCAGCACAGTGTCGGTAAAAAATTCTCGAGAAATCGATGCCGGGAAATCGGAAATTTTCGAGGAATGGCTCAACCTCCGACAGAGTTGAAGGTGCGAATTTTGATCAGAGCTGATTTTTTCGATTCAATCTTTGGTTTTGTTTCTATTTTCCGCTTTATTAATGTTGATTTTCGGTTGATCTCTCGTATTGTTTGATGATCGGTGTTTTTTGATAATGGGGTTTGATTGAATCATTATTTTTTTCCTTCTACATCAGTTTTTTTGTTGTTAACAGAGCTTGAATTTTGAGTATCATCTTAGCTCTAAGCTCGCTTGTGTATTTTGGTTTTAATGCTTAACTAGTTCATTTCGGCAGAGGCAATGAGACGGCTTAAGGTAGAAGAGAGTGGTGAAAATGGGGGAGCTGGTGATGAGCTAGGATCCTACCCGGATCGTCCGGGTGAACCCGATTGCATATACTATTTGCGGACGGGGTCTTGTGGCTATGGGAGCGATTGCCGTTTTAATCATCCCTCTAATGCAGGACAAGTACATACATATCTACATATAGAAATATATCATGCCTTTTTTTGCATTTCTCTGTTTTGCGTTTGTTGTTTTGGCTACTTTTCATTCTGATCAGATTCTTTCCTGTTGTTCTTTGTTCTAGGTTTATGGTGTTAAAACGAGCAATGAACTTCCCGAAAGGGTTGGACAGCCAGATTGTGGGGTAATTCTTCTGTTGGATTCTATTACTTTTCAACCTATTTTGGTTATATTCTTGCTTTCAGTTTTATGTACTTTTATTGCATAGTGGATGGAAGCTTATATATTTATAGAATGGGTGTTCCCCGAATATCACTTATCGTTTTGCTTTAAGAAAACGAGCCATTAGTTCCTAGCTCGAATACACTTAGCAGCAACACTGATGTACGATATTGAGCTGTGAAGTAAATTCAGTTCAGATGCATTTTTTGCCTTTACTTGTGGTAATTGGCTTGTTGTTTAGGCGAGTATTAAATTTGCTGGGTATTCTTATTTGGTGTCGTTCGGTTGCCATGCCTAATTATCCTATGAGAATCCATCTAGGATTAAGTTGCGAGATTATTTTAGTTGGAGGGGTGGCTATGACTAATTATCACATGATTATCCATCTAGGATTAAGTTGTGAGATTCAATCTCATGAATCAAACACAATACATATTTAATCCCTAGATCAAATCTTGCAAACCGAACAACCCCTTAATGTATTTCATTATTTAAGTTCATTAATGAACTCTGCTTGTTGGCATGTTTTGCATTTCCTGCACGAATCGTTTAAGTAACTCTGTTTGTTGGCCACATGTCGATCAAATGGTGTTGAAGTATTTCCTGATATGGGCTGATTAGGTTTCAATGACTTTTTAGTTTCTGTTCATGCTTTAAATGAGGTTGCGATATGTGAAGAGAAATGTTTGATCGTTTGTACTGATTTTGATTGATTATGTCGTCTTTCAGCACTATATAAAGACAGGCACCTGTAAGTATGGGTCAACCTGTAGATATCATCATCCGAAGGATCGACAAGCTGATTTCGTGTTGAATATGTTGGGCTTACCAATGCGTCAGGTGCTATATCTTCTATAATCCGGTTGTTCCATTTAGCCACGGGCATTAATTTTGATAGACCTCATTGAATTGGCTGTGATGTACAGGACGCAAGGCCCTGTCCTTTTTATATGCGTACAGGATTATGTAAATATGGATATGCTTGCAAGTTCCATCATCCCCAGCCTACATTAGCTGCTGCAAATGTCTTACCTGTAGCAGGACCCGTCTATGGTTCAGGCGGCTCTGCAAGTGTTTCTTCACTTGGTGCATCATCTGAAAGTGTTTCAGCTGCATCCTTATCAAAGGCAACTTATTTTGCTAGCTCTCTCCAAGTTCCACATAGCTACATGCCCTTATTTATACCTCAGTCGCAAGGATGGAACACGTACATGGTATGCCATTTTCGTTGAAAGCATTTTTGGTTAATTATTTCGGGATCATCTTATTATGCATTCCATTTTCCGATTGCTAGGGAAACGCCAATCCGTTGTCTGTCACTAGTGTCCTAACTGGACCAGTACCGAGCGGGCATCTATCTGTCTCGTATCTCCCGGAAAGACCAGATCAACCGGAATGCCGATATTTCATGGAACACGGTAATTGTAAATACGGATCAGAGTGCAAATATCACCATCCCAGAGAAAAGCTCACGCAATTAGTTTCAACTTCTCTCGGTCCACTCGGTCTTCCTCTAAGACCTGTAAGTTTCTCATTATATATACGTTACTAGGTTTTGTTGGTTCGTGATTGTGATGGTTCGACATCTGTTTAAATGCAGGGCCAGCCCGTGTGTTCATATTATAGCATGTATGGACTTTGCAAATATGGCCCTACCTGCCGATTTGACCACCCCATGGACGGGCACAACTACGCGTACAGCCTCAGTGTCCCTCCTCCGGCCTTCACTTACTTGTCTCCGGCCCCATATCAGAGTATATCGCTGCCCATAGCCGACATCTCCCCAACCAAATCATCCAAGTTGAGTGACTGGATCAAAAAGGAAGCAACTGCTAACAACAAGCATCATCAGAACTCAGACACCAAGAGCCCTGGGGAGTCACTCGACCAGTCTGATTCGCTCCCACACTCGTCGAAGGCCTCATCCGAGGTTCATCACGGCGAGTCTGACTGACGCTCTGTCGCCAGTAACCCCGCCATCACCCTCTCAGTGATGGTCTATTTTTGGCTGATGTTTTTTCTTAAACTCTCACATACTGTTACTATGAAATTTTATTTTGAAGACTCAGATGGTTCTATTTTTATTGTCAGTTTTCTTTGTTTTTTTTTCTTAATCTTTTTTGGGAGGATCGTATTTCTTAAACTCTCATCCAGAGTATTACTATGAATTTTTTTTTGAAGACTTGTGCAGATGTGTTTTTTTTTATTTTTTATTTTTTTTTATTTTATAATAAATATCTCTCTTTCTCTTAATCTTTTTGGGCTGTGAGCTGGACGGAAAAGGAAAGAGTTAATCAAATGGTTAATGCGCGCAAATTTCGTACTTAGTATTCTTTTATTATTTGGTAAATTAATTTTTATTTTGTTGGTTCTATTTAACCGAAAAATTGACAAATTTATAATCCTAGAAAAAGCAAATGTATATTTATTTAATATGTGCATATAGGATGGTAACGGAAGCCATAGAATCATAGATTCTACTAAAGCTAGTTTTTTAAATCAACACTTTATATTTTTATTGTCATTAATAATACTACTACTATATATATGTAGCTTGAAATAAAATAAAGTGAAATTAATTAATATGGATATGAAAGTAGTGGTAAGTGTTGCAAATTGTGATAATGTAAATAATATACGAGTTTTATTAATGAAGAATGAACTAGAAAAGCAAGACATTAATTTTGAAAAGAGTCGGATGGATTTCATCTAAGATGTTTTATGTTTTATACCTTGAGGCATAAGTAGTATATATAAAAATTTAGGGAAAGATAAGTTTTACGAGATTATATCATAAAAATAAATTAAAAAAATTTAAAAACATAATTTTAGATAGTTTGAAAGGACATTATTGAACGAAAACAAAATGAATATAATCAAGATGACGTGGATCGCTTCCATTGGCCGGAGCTACGTAGCACCAGCAGTAGCTGGTGATTTGTTCTCAGCAAATAATACTAAGCCACTTCGAAAGAGAAAAAAGGTCCAAAAATGGAGAAATCACCGCTGATCGCACTACTCCTTCTCTCATTGGTTGGAAATCTCGGCGTATATGCTCTGTACGGACCTTCCTCCCCCGTTGTACAGCTAAACCCTAACAATTTCAAGTCCAAGGTACGCGAATTTGCTTCCGTTTCTCCGTTTCTGAAGATTCTCAGAGTTTTATGGTGTAATGTTATTGAAGACTAATTTTAGCTCATTTTACTTGTTTGTTTTGGTGAAAGTGATTTGGTTAACATTGTACCTGCTTCTTTAGCCTATATTCCATGATGTGAGTGCGTGATTAGTTTTCAATTACACTGAGGAGGTGGATTTGCCTTGAATTTGTAAATTCGTAGCCGGATGAGACAAAAATTTGATAAAATTTGGCGTGACTGCTCAATCTTTTCTTATTGAGTCTTAGTCGACGGCGTAGTATTTCTGAAGTTTTGTTTATTTATGTCGCACAGGTGCTCAATTCGAATGGTATAGTTTTGGTAGAGTTCTTCGCGCCATGGTGTGGTCATTGTAAAGCTCTGACACCTGCGTGGGAGAAGGCGGCTACTGTCTTGAAAGGTGTGGCAACTGTGGCGGCTTTAGATGCTGATGCTCACCAGTCACTAGCTCAGGTAACTTTTTGTTGAACAATTTGGTGGTATTCATATGGAGTATCATTTATTTATTTATAGAGCTTAATATCACGAATTATTTACCACTGTGCTGTTGCTACTTCATTGCTTTCAACTTGATATACAATTGCGTTAATGCTTTTTCCGCAAGATGTTGCATTCTTAGTTGCTGTTAATCTATTGATTGGTCACTTTATGGACTAGGAGCATCTAGAGATTCTACTCTGGAAATATTGCATGGTCTTTTGACATTAAAGAATGGAAAATATGCTGCAAGGATGCTCATTCGTTGTGCCGTTAGATCTATAGCTAACACAAGTTTAATCCACTCTTTGACTTTCTGTATCTTACTTATTACTGTACATCTCTGGATATAGTAGATAATAAATCTTGATATCTGATCTTCAGTCTTCTTTAATCATTCATTTAAAAAAATTTCCATGAAAAGCTTTCACTACATAGGATTCTGACATGTGATTTATTTCTCCCATAAACAAGGCTTTCTTTGTCCATTATTTTGAAGAATCTCTGGTCCTTGTGTTATGTAGGAATATGGTATTAGAGGATTTCCTACCATTAAGGTCTTTGCACCAGGGAAACCCCCTGCAGATTATCAAGGAGCTAGAGATGTCAAGCCTATTGTCGAATTTACACTCCAACAGGTGAATTATGGTTCTTTTAAGCTTTAAATTTATTACTTGCAAGTTGCTTCTCATTTTCCATTTTCTATATTGTTATCTTATTTATGTTCGTGTGCTTTGCTTATCACCACCTTCTATCTTGACAGGCAATAAAGTTTTAAGGATCGTTTGAAATGGATTTTAGGTCCTTAAAAAGTTACAGTCATATCTTTCTGCACTTAAAGTTGTTTATCATCCTTATGATAAAAGATTTTTTTATGTATTAGTGCATACTACTTTGTTGGGTATTCATTTAGTCTATGTAGATATGTAACAAGTCAAGTTGCACAAGGTTCTTACTTCTTAGTCAGGCACTTTGCACTATATCTGTTTTGGCACCGAGTCATTATTGTTGAGCAGGGATAACTAGATTCTTTTTTCTCTCTTCATTTCCATAAGGTCAAAGCACTCCTGAAAGAACGCCTGGATGGAAAATCGGGAGGAGGATCAAGTCAGAAATCGGAACCAAGTGCATCTGTAGAACTGAACTCTCGCAATTTTGATGAATTGGTACTCAAAAGCAAGGAACTGTGGGTTGTGGAGTTCTTTGCTCCTTGGTGAGTTGTGTGCTTGTTATATCTTTTTTTTTTTAATCTTTTTTTTTTGGGTTAATCCTTGAGTTAAACCTGTGATTTTGTTTGAATTACATCCCGCATTTCTATTCGATAGTAGTATAATGATGTAGTAAATGAGTAGTTGTGTTGGAGAGACAAAGTTTTCCAGTAGTATTATATTTTTGGCAGGGTGGGGGATCATTGAGGTTAGGACGAAAATGGGAGAAATATTCTTGAGGTCTGTGGAGCATTACCCACGGGACAGGTGGAGAAGAAGTGGAATCTGGGTTTGGCTATGTTGAAGCATATAAGGATATCTAAGGCAGTACTGGTTCACCATTAGAGCAGGCTTGAGCTTATGTGATCTGGTAAATATAGTTTGGGTTGTAGTGCAAGTGCAACCATGGAAATGTCTGTTGTCGAGAATGAAGAAGGGCTGGAGGAGTGTAGATTTGCAAGTCTTGCAGCCAAAAGTTGAAAGATGTGAATTGTTCCATTGAGGTCGAATTTAGTTTGACTGGGAAAATGGATTTTGTGAACAGTAGGAAATCAAAGATGGTGAACTATTAATTGGATTGAAATCTTTGCACTTCTTCTGATATAATGATATTGTGATTTTATGGTTAGCTATTATGAAATTTTGTTTTTTCATATAGTCATTCAATTTGCTGTTGTGAAGGTGTGGTCACTGCAAGAAGCTTGCTCCTGAGTGGAAGAAGGCAGCTAACAGTCTCAAGGGTCAGGTGAAGTTGGGTCATGTTGACTGTGATGCAGATAAGGTAAGCCACATGCCATTAAGCACTGGTCACATTGGTTCTTACTGTGTTTTATTCTAATGAGTGATCATAAGTTCATTTATGTACTTCACAAAGCCTAATTTTAGCAATGTTCGGTATGAATCATGCCTCATGTCATTGTCATATGCGTTAGAGATCTGTATTACTTCTCAGACTATACTAGGAAGTGCCATTGTGCTAAAACTTGAGAAGTGTGAGCTATGCAGAGTGACATTAATGTATATATGCATAGGTATATATTCCTGTATTCATAAGTAGTAGATATTTTGCTTGGTAATATAAATGTTGTAGCTCCATCCTTTCTTTCTTGCCATTGATACAAGATGAAGGTTTTTTCCCATTTCTAACCAATCAGACTTCCCAGTCTTTGATGAGCAGGTATAATGTGCAAGGTTTTCCCACTATTATGGTGTTTGGTGCTGACAAAGACAGCCCATTCCCATATGAAGGTGCAAGAACTGCATCAGCAATTGAATCTTTCGCTCTGGAGCAGCTGGAAGCAAATGCTGCCCCTCCCGAAGTGACTGAATTGACTAGCCCAGTATGATCCATCACCCCTTCTGGTTTCCCGCCTCCCCTGACCCCCAATCTCACTTTCCTACGACAATTCAGTCAAGTTGTATTACATCTGACACTGTAATGCTGTTGTATATTCGTATAGGATGTTGTGGAAGAGAAGTGTGGCTCAGCTGCCATCTGCTTTGTAGCCTTCCTCCCTGACATATTGGACTCCAAGGCAGAGGGTAGAAACAAGTACCTCGAGATTCTGCTATCGGTTGCAGAGAAGTTCAGAAAGAGCCCTTACAGGCAAGATAAAAGCTCCTTAAAAATCTCATATTCTCATTCTGTACCCCTATCTTTGACATGATTGACTTGAGTTTCAAAAATGCTACAGTTTCCTCTGGGCCGCTGCTGGGAAGCAGGCGGATCTCGAGCAGCACGTTGGAGTCGGGGGCTACGGATATCCAGCACTGGTGGCACTCAACTTAAAGAAGAAAGCCTACGCCCCACTCAAGAGTGCGTTCGAGCGTGACCAGATATCGTGAGCTCCTCTCTCTGTTTCTCTTTTCTTCTCGCTTCATTTGATCCCTCACTGCAAACGAAGTAAAACCCCATTTGCTTTCTCAGAGAGTTTGTGAAAGAAGCCGGACGTGGCGGGAAGGGCACTCTGCCATTGGCTGTTGACCCCGAGATCGTGAAGACCCTACCGTGGGACGGCAAAGACGGAGAGATAATCGAGGAAGACGAGTTCTCCCTCGAAGAACTCATGGGAGATGACACTGCCACCAAAGATGAGCTCTAGTTCTATTCTTTTTAGCTTTTGAGAGAAACAAGATTTCTGCTTAATTAAAAAACAGTTTTGATGTAACAGAGTAGTGTTATTTGTTGGTGAGTGAATGTTCAAAAGGGATTTCGTCATTTGCTGAAATTGGAATTAGTACTTTTTAGCAGCGATTGCGATTACAGCTAAAATGAACAAACATATAAGTAAAGACATCATTTTGTTGAACTAAAATATTCAGACTTAAAACATTAATTTGGTTTCGACTTTCGACAGTATCGCCTGTCTTTCCTTATTTTATTTATTTTGATGCGAGAATGTATTTAAATTCTTAATATTCAATTATACAGTAATTTATAAGTAATAAACTTTATCCATTATATATGCATATATAAATTCATAATGTTTACACGCATCGCCCTGTAGGTAATCTGCAGAAGCGACAAAAGTAGCAAAATTGTATTTCTCTTCAGTCAGAGATAACTCAGACACAGCCCGACAAACACATGAATATATGATTCTGTCTATACTCATATGTCAAAGGAACTTGTACAAGGCAGTCTTGATAACATGATCCGCGATCAATTTATTCGTATGCTCAGACGGGTGGAACGCGTCCCAGAATACGTATGTATTTGCATCAGTGCACGTGAGGAGACTGCGCTGGCAGGCATACCCCATCTCGAACATCCCCGTGGCACAACACGCCCTCTGTGATTCTTGAAACCCTGTACAAAAACCACAGGCATATAAGTATACGGACACATCGGACAGTGAACAAGCCCGATCGATCATGTGGTATAATCATAAAATGTGAGTAATTAATACTAAGAACTCTTACCATAAGAGGATGGCTTTTGGATTAATTGTAGAAGAACGTAGTAGGGATTGGAGAAGACCAATTTGAGGCCAGGTATTTCCCTATTTAACACTCTGGTTAAATTGTAGAGTTTATCGTTGAAGCTCCTGGCCACTACGTTATACGTCTCCATGCATCCATTCCCATTTGCTAGGTTTTGGGCCCTCTCTAAGGGCATGCAGCCCATCGGGGGAAGACCCCCGATGCTGATTTTACGGGCCCCAAGGCCATGTAGGTTAACTACGAAATTTCGGGCTAGTCCAATGAGATAATGCTGATATGCATCGATCGAATATTGACTCCGTCGCTGCGAATTAAAGGCGAAATAGTTTTCCAAAAAATCATTTGTTCCCATACTTATTATGTACAATGAATTAGAGATAGTATATATGGCCTTCCCATCACCAAGATAGGCTCTTAATCTCTTTTGGTAGTCTTTGTAGTATTCCAACTCCCTCCACGCAGGAATAACTCCCTGAAGATCAATAAAATTAAATCATTGTGAATTTTAATCAAAAAATTTATGATTTAATTCGCTACTTTTGAAAGTTATGAGATTGACTTACTAGTACATCAGAAGTTGCATTATCATATCCAGTGCCAGCAGAAGCAAACGTGACCCCCACAGCAAAATCAGAAATGTTATAAGCTGGATCCAAGTAGGCCGGCACCGCCGGTCGGAGCCCGAACGCCTCCGATATGAAGTCGGTGGCGATTCGCCCGTTCGAAAACCTCCCGGTGGCCTTTCCACCCGAGAAGTCACGGCCGTAGGGGAGGAAATTGCTCCGGGCGATCGTCGGGATCTGGTTGTTGTTCCCGGCGTCTACGGACGAGTCACCAAAGACGACGATCGCTGGAACTTTGGCCGCGGCTGTGGCGGCGAGCAGGAGGAGGAAGGGCAGCCATAGGAGTGGTGTTGGCCCTGCATGTGAGACTTTCATGGTGATATGAATGAATATTGTTGTGATCAATAAATTTAGTTGTTATTATTGCTTCAGTGTATTTATAGTGAAATAAGTTATGAATAGTGAATGGAACAGTTAGAGCTACATTTGCGGATAATTTAATTTGTGGTTGGTTAATTAAATTGTGGTCATAGGTGGCCATGCATACTTGCTAATCTCAAACCCTAGTTACTTTGACATGTATTGTACCTCGTTGAATAAAAATCAAGACGAAAACAAAAATCGAGTATATATTAATACCAGATTAATCACCAGTACACGTCATTAATGTAAGCGTTTAGGGTGGAGCTATGATTTAAAGAATAGGGGGGCCAAATTAAATATTTATTGTATTTATTAACAATTGGATGGAAAAAATTACAATTATAATTAAAAATACAAAAAAAAATAAAAATCCATGTAACCTCCGAGTCGTGTCCGTGGTTGGCTCCGTCTCTACATTCAACGACAGACATAAGTGTAGGAGAGACAAAAGAATAAAATAAAAGAGATTAAATGAGTTGGTAATTTTTATCAAAAGATTAAATATATCATTTAGGTTAACCGCTTTGATCTACTTCCCTATTCCTCGATCGGAGTAGTACACTTTCTCGTGACTCGTTGCACGCATACAGATTTTGTGGCCGTCCCCATCCTTCGTGCAGTTGATTGCTGCTTGGATCCTTTTTTTTTAGGTTGTAGTCTTGTTGGTATTATTGTTGTGTCGTGCCCCAGTGTGCCTTGGATTGAATTGTCTTGTTTTTGCTATTTTTTTTGCTTTTATCTCATTATTGTTTGAGGTAGCTCGTCAGGATAGGTTTTGCAAGCTTCTTCTAGCTCCTGTTGCCCTTTTTTAGTTGTTCAATTGATCTGTTTCTCAACTGTTTTGCCTCTCACCATGTTCATTAGTGTGAGCATGTTTGATACATGAAAAAAAATCACATATGTTAAGATGTCTCAACTATCGAATTTAGCATATGTCGGTTGCAGAAAATTTTCATCTTAGCCCCTTGAAATTGTTTAATGATTCTTAATTTAATACCATAAGAAATTTAATATCTTAATTTTTTGTTATATCCTCTATATTAATTACTAGTACATTATTGTTGGAAAAAAGAAAAGAAATGGAGTAGTACACATTTTTAATGATTTGATCAATGCACGTTACATCTCGCCTCATAAATATGAACGTACTGTTAAAGTTAATTGCTTGAAAATTTTGTAACACTAATTGTATTATAAAAATAGGATTCTTTAATGCAAATTAACTTCCCACCGAAAGTAAGATCTATTACTTTTAGACAAAGACTGATTTGTTTGACCTCAATTACCTCCTATTTTTGAAAAAAATGTCGTTGCCGTTAAAGCATCAAGCCATCCACTATGGCGGAGGTGCTATGAATACTATCCCTCGAAAATGTATTTATCTCATTCTTAATTGCTACTCCATTTGCTAGCATTATTTTAACCTTTTATCTAGTACCCGTAATTTGGCGTATATTCTGATATATATATATACAATAGAAATTACCCGTAAAGAATACTCTATACGCAAATAAATCCAGTAGTATATGGAGTAACAATCAAAATTACAGTCTCGTCTTGGAACCGATTATAAAATAATCTTTACGATACCAATATTAATGAGTTGGCCTAATATTTCCGGACAATAATCGATTTCAATAATTACAATATCAAATACAACCAACGATAAATTTATTTACTAAGTACTAAAGGTAGGGTTCAAACTCCAAAGTATTTACTAATATTCGACCAGGTTCAATTATTGGTATTATTTAGCATTATTTCTTGTGTATAATTGCATTGCTAATTTGTTGTCTGCTTGATCGATCCAAAACATTATTTATTTTATAGAAAGACAACTGAAATTTATGGACAAAATAATTTAAAAGTTCAATATTCATAAACTGAGACAATTTGTTAATTTCAATATAATATTATTATAGCAATAAGAAAACAGAATTTCTAGGTTTGGCTACGATTTGCATTTAATATCGAAGCAAACTATCATATCTTTTGATCATGAATTTCATTAACATGATTGCTAATATGATATTTAATTTAATTGAGACTATGTTACGCATAACATTTTTTTTGGAAGTAAAAGCGGTAACAATCCAAAATTCTCAAAAAACAAAAATTAACGATAATAAGAGACACCAACTCTATCATGCAAAGGCAGATTTTAATATCTGACGGAGAGGTATCTAGAACGCGGACGCCTCGATGAAACGTGTATGCATAGTGTGATAAGTAGTCGACATCAAAGTTACCTTCTTAATGCACATGACGTTCACAGTTAAATCAAAGCCCACAAACAGATCACAATTTTGCTTTACATTGGAGTGGTAAGCTATCTCCGTTCTCCAGCATACGAATGCCATGTCTGTCCGCCAGCTATACTCCATAAAACATTTTAATGTCACTTTAAAATGATACTAACATAAAATTAGCAGCGAGTTCTTAACTAACATGGGCTTAAAGCTACCAATTTAGCAACTAGGTCGAATGAGACCTTATTTTATTGGGCCTTCTGTGATGGGCCACTGAGTCGAGCCATAACTTTTTTAGTTTTTTATACTCCCTCCTACCATAAAAATATATATATGTACTTTTTATTTTCATCTATCACATAAAAATATATACATTTTATTTTTAAAAAAATATATCAATTTAATAATATAAATTCACTATCCACTATCACTGAGGGCGGGAGCACTCTGCTTTGGAGTAATTCACAGCACACCATGCTGTTGTTAAAACGCAAACAATAAGCCTTTCAACATAATTTGCTTTATTCATTATTCAAACACCGTTTCCCCATGGCCCACCTCACCGATTCATTCTCTGAAATTCAAATATACAATATTTAATTATAAAGATACTCCACTATTTTTGTCATTAATTATTAAAAATGAATTTGCATTATTAATATTTCAGGGACAAGCAGATTTTGATTAGGAACAAACAACTCATTGGTTTTCTAGTTTTTACCCAATCACTCGCATTCCTACAAAATATGATTATTATAAATTCATTTTTAGTAATTAGTAAAAAAAAACAACTTCAGTATAAATATATTTAACGGATATTGGTATTAAAACTACAAATTTTGGCCAAATTTTAAAGTTCGTCTAAAATACCTTAAGATAAAAAAAATACGTGTAAGTTAGTCGGATATAGTGATTGACCTGCCGTGAGAAATAACAAATAAAATGTAAAGTTTGTGATATTTTAAACTAATTTTAAAGTTTGTCGAATATATCAAACTTTGGCTAAATTTTTAGTTTTAATACCAATATCCGTTAAATATATTTATACTAAAATTGTTTTTTTTTGTTACTGATTACTAAAAATGAATTTATAATAATCATATTTATAGGAATGGGAGTAATTGGGTAAAAACTAGAAAACCAATGAGTTGTTTATTCCAAATAAAAAATCTGCTTGTCCCTGGAATATTAATAATGCAAATTCATTTTAAATAATTAATGACAAAAATACTGGAGTATCTTTATAATTAAATGGTCCCTGGACTTTAAAAATATCACCAACAGTCCCTAGACTAAGGGTTAATATCAAAAACGGTCATTTGCACTGTTTTGAGACGAAAATGCCCTTTTGAGGGGTTATGGGGGGTTTGGGTAATTTGGTCTTTTTACACTTTTAACATTTTAAATCTGATATTATTTCAGTTATTTACTAAATCTGATATTATTTCAAAATTATCATTCTTCTTCCCCTTTGTCTTCCTTCACTTTGTTTCTTTATTTCAATATTAGATTTAATTTATAAAATTAAATTTTAAATTTTTGATTTTTAAATATCAATAATTTTTTTTAATTAAAACTATTAATTCATGGACACATAAATATTGATTAAAACTATTAATTTTTGTTATTTAATATAATATTCAACTGAATTGAAGAAGTAAAAAAAATAATATTAATCATGATGGAAAAATAAGAACTATATTATTTAGCCTCTGTTCGGTTGTTATAATTGCTTGTGATAGAATATTATCAAGTTGACTAAAAATTTATATAGGATTATTGTTGAAATTTTCTAGTAATTTTGATTGTTTTCAAATTAATATACGAAATTATATTAGTACGTAACTGAAATAATACCAGATTAAAAATGTTAAAAGTGTAAAAAGACCAAATTGTCCAAACCCTCCAAAACCCCTCAAAAGGGCATTTTCGTCTCGAAACATTGCAAAAAGACTATTTTTGATATTAACCCTTAGTCCAGGGACTGCTGGTAATATTTTTAAAGTCCAGAAACCATTATAAAATAACCTCATAGTCCAGAGACTATTTTTGTAGTTCACTCAAATCGCAAACACTAGTACCCTACTCTTCAAATTTACATGCAACTAAACCGGCTAAACAACACTTCCAACGTAGACAAAAAAGATTAACTTAAATATATATCGAATCACTTTTTCGTTCGAATCTCACTATAGCTTGATTAATCTCTCCATCACGTGTTAAGTAACATTTCATTGAATGGTACGATTTCTATAACAATACATGATGAGCTTCGCCCAATAAAGACGATCTATTTTCATCCTATTTTCAAAATTTTAACTCAATGATGAAATGCTGGAATATTCGATCAACTATTTTCATCATATTTTCATGTTATTCTCGTAATTATTGTAGAATCGTAGTAATAAACTTAATGCCACCATTTACCATGATAATCTGCTGCCCTTTTATTAATACTATTTGTAAAATAGAAGATCACACACACACACACACACACTAAGCAGCATAACTCTTAGGCACAAGTAGAAGGGCATTTTTCCTATGCACTGCGATTCCATTCGTTGGATTTATATCCAAGTCTTGTGCATGAATTCCTCTAGGCAATTCCCAATCAAAACTATACACTAAATTTGCAACCAAAAGCTGAGTTGTCAAATATCCCATAGACATGCCAGGGCACATTCTTCTGCCCGACCCAAATGGAATGAGCCTGAAATCTTGCCCCTTCGGGTCAATACTACTATTCAAGAATCTCTCCGGAATGAACTCATCTGGATTTTCCCAGTACTCGGGATCTCTACCTACAGCATACGCGTTGACATAAACCATTGTTTTGGGGCCGATTTCATAGCCATCAAGACGACATACATCCATCGTTTCTCTTGGTATAAGCAGCGGGGCCGGTGGGTATAACCTCAAACTCTCATTTATTACTGCTTTTAGATATGGAAGTTTTGGCAGATCATCTTCTTCTACTCTCCCCTTTTCTCCTACCAAACTTCTCATTTCCTTTTGCAACTTTTCCAGTGCTTTTGGTGCTTTCATCAGAGCTGTCATTGTCCAGATCGTTGCAGCTGGAACTGTCTCTGCTGAAGCTATGATCATATTCTATTCCATAATTAAAATTTTTTTATAGTCCAAAAACCAAAAGAAGAAAAAAGTAAAATTAGAGATAATTAATGAAAACAAAATTTATAAAATGATGCAATTAATAAATTAAGGTTACCATTAGAAGGGCCTTGATGCTATCCCAAGTGAGAGCACTATAAGAAGAGTGATCCTCTTTAAGCTTGATCAACACAGCAAGCATGTCTTCCTCCTCTTCCATCCTCCTCGATTCGCGGTGCTCATCGATGAGCTCTTGATAGAACGAATCCATGACCTTACACACCGCATCCACACTATTCATTCTGCCACTGAACTTATCAACGAAACTCAAAGCAGGAAAGTAATCAGACACAAAGAAAGAAGTGGTGAGGCTGTCGAATCCTTTCAGAATCTGATAGAATCTCTTCATCCCCGGCCCGCCCTCCTCGTATCTTTTACCAAAAGCAACCCTGCACACCATACGGCTGCTGGCGGCCATCGCCACCTCGCTCAGATTCAATGAGGAAGAAGAGGCAGATAAAATGTTGGTGATCATACGAGAGATCTCCTCTTCGCGGATGGGGCGAAAAGATTGAATCCTTTTGTTGCTTACCAAATGAATGTGAGTTATCTTTTTCATCTCCCTCCAGTCTTCGTTGTACGGTGTGAATGCGAGGTCGGAGCGGTAGTAGGATAGTTTCTGCGTTCCTAGTAATTTTGGTCTGCTGCAGAATGCCAAATCTTGAGTTTTCAATACTTGTTTGGCTAATTTGGCTGAGTAAATTACAAGGACAGGAACTGAGCCTAGTTTCATGTGAATAATGGGGCCATATTTTTTGGAGAGTTGGTGGAGGTAGATGTGAGGGTCGGCCGCCGTGCCGAGCTGATGGAGGTTTCCGATCAGCGGCAGAGGCGGCGGGCCCGGTGGTAGAGTGGTTTTTGCCCGAGTTGGGGTTTTGTGGAGGATGTAGAAAATCAAGAATATTGGTAGAGTTATGGACAGTACAAGTATCATTGTGATGAACGTAATTGTGAAGAGTGGCTTCTTATTTCAATATTTATAGAGTATTAATAGAAGAGGTTAATTTAATGTACTCAAAATTCAAATGGATTGATCATTAGAGTTATCATGCGAGATCTCCAATTTGCTTGTTATAGATAATCAAAGATATGCATATATTTTACATAATATTAGATAAAATATTTAATTTGGTGATTGCACTACAAGAGTATATTATTATAGTGTGAATTGACATATATTTGTGTTACGTGCAAGACTTGATAGATCGTAATTTGTTACATCTGTTTCACGTGACAAATTTTTGGAGAATTTTTTTAGATTTCATGTATATATGTGTAATGTGTTCTAGATTATTAACTTGTTTATTCATTTCTGTTAATTTGTTTATTCGTTTCAATTAATTTTGCAGGTTTTGGCCAATCATATGCTTGATTTTCTCTAATTAATTTTTTATTCTAATTTTTTTTATATGTTTTACTTTTCTTATCTATATGCATTGAGATTCAACATAAAATTATGAGTGCGTTATATCACGTTAATAAATTTACATTTTCAATTTAGTTTATCCAAATATTTAGAGTTAATTTTATAAATAATTACGTGTTTATATAAAATGATAACTACATGCAGTTTAATTTGTTTTAAAGTAGATAGTAGTACTGAACTTTATATTTTATATTATTTGTAGTTTAATTCAATATGGTTGATTAATTTAAATCTCCACCGGTTGCGTTATTTTATGCTCCTATGTGGTGCAAAAGTGCACATAAATGTAATCAGTGAGACTCATTTTTCATTACATATCACCTTAACCTATATTCATCAATCGGAAATTCCAAGCTAGAACAATAAGCAAATTTCGGTTCTTCATCATCCTAACACCTAGGATAAAATTCGCCCAACCCATCATCAATACTAAGGTATATACAGAAGAAAGATTATCAGGGAAGAATATAACAACAAATTTTTCAGTTTTTCGAAATTAAGTGGATTTTGGCTTGAATTTTGTTCTAAATTTTGAGAAAACTTTTGGCCGAGCTCATCAAGTTTGGAGTCACAACTTTATCCAAGTATTGGACTAATCGAATTGGAATTTTAGCTTCTTACCGAGCTTCTTATACGAATGAATTTATAATTGATTTGACTTCGTTTTTTCATCTTTATGTTATACCTTCATACGAGTGTACACATAAATTATAGTAGTTCATCAATAGGTGATTCATCTCACAAAAAATTAGAGCATGCTTTTCTCAAATGGAAATTCAACAAGATCAAGTGGATTAAAAGTCGTTTATTCAATTAATTTTCAAAACTAATCCAAAAAAGCGATTTCATCCTTTTCTTTTTATGGAGTACCAAAAAAGGAGGGAAAATCACCGAATAAAACGAAAACATAGAAAATGACCCAAATTCCTTATGAATTGATCCGACAAGTCCAGATCCGTACCCGGTCGGCCGCGGGGCTACCAGATTACGACCCGTCGGATCCTAACCTACCTCATCTGCCGTCTCTCTCAGCCACGATAGCCTCGCCGTCGGACCGCCGCTGCCGGAACTGCAAAGCGTTGCTTCTTAGAGAATCGGAGTCCATAATCTGCTTCTACTGCGGCATTGGTCCCCATTACTACGCTGTTCCTGACCCCATCTGCTGCACCTCCACCGCGGGGTACCAGTGGCTGCTCCGCTCGCTCCACTTCGATGGATCGGTATGGTTGTTTTCGATGAATCCGATTAGTAATTTTTTTGTTTCTGTGCGAAACTTCTGCTTGAATCTCGCTGATTGATTATTGTTTGGGGGGAATTGAGTTATCTGCTTATAGAAATCGATTTAGGTTTTTAATTTGATAGCATATTCTTCTGTTGAAAGAGTAGGATTATGAGGATTTAGCTGAAGACAGTTGGATGAGTCTGGCTGATGTATTATTTTATGGGGAATTGAGTTATCTGGTTATAGAAATCGATTTAGGATTCTAATTTGATGTATTTGTCTGTCGAATAGTAGGATACTAGGATTTAGGAGGATCGAGCTGTAGAATTTGACAGGTTATTAATCCAAGAAGGTTGTGGGAAAAACAACAGCATTAGGCATTAGCTAATGTCATTTTAGAAAAATGGCGATTTTTATCTCAATAATGAAATGAAACAAGATAAATAACTTCAATCTTGCAGGAAATGGTTGATCCAATCAGTAAAGTTAACCAAGGTAAGGTTCAGGGCTTGCCTAAAGATTTAATTCTGCTGTCTGAATTCTTGAACTTTAAGATAGCGTGGCCAGCTGAAAACGTGAACGAAGATAATGGTTCCAATAAGCCTTTAAAAGAGGGGAAAAGAGCCTCGGTTTTGACTGGAGTAGCTCCCTATAGATTCTTCTTGAAATCTAAGAGTAATGGCGTCTCTGAGCAACCATCTGATCTTAAATTGACAGAGGCTGACAGTACATAAGATGTTGCAGCTCTTGCCGATCAAGATTTGTTTCAAAGTGTCCAATCATCCAAGCCGGCAGTCAGCTCTTCTGAGCACATGAACAACAGACTTTCTGGATGGGAGGCAGATTTTCAGTTCACTGATTCTGAAAATCAGCTTGGTGGGCACACGTCATCTGATCATGTTGTAGCTTCCTCAGAAGGTTCTAATATTAAATTTGAAGACCCCGTGTCCTTTCAGAGCTCCTCGAGTTTAAATGTTGATCTTGGTGCTCAACTCGATTCTGTGTTTGGACCTGGAGAAAACCTGAATGATGGGAAAGGAAACGGCAATGCTTCTGTTCCTACAGCAGCTGGTGACTGGAATTCGGATGATGCATGGAATAATCTGGGGTCGAGCATGCCCGATTTGTCTGGTGGATTTGGTGTTACTTTCAGCGCTAAGATTGACAATCAAAATGACCCTACTACACTAGGCTTCTCAGAAGATCTTTCTAGCAGTGTTGATTTTGATTTGTTCAAGGACTTCCAGACGCCAGCGAACCATGCAGATATTACTAAGAATAAGAGCATGAGCCATGAGCCTACTGCAACGGATGAGGATGTATCTGAAGACTGGAATGATTTTGCTTGCTCAACCAGCTTACAAGCTCCTCCCCAAAATACCTGGGCTGGAAGTTGTGATCATGTCTCAACTTCTGAAAATAAGTCAGCAGAGGACTTGTTCAGCTTTGACAGTAAGCTTGAAGGTGAAAACAAATCATCTGATACTGATATATTCAGCTTCGACAGTAAGCTTGAAGGTGGAAACAAATCCTCTGATACTGATATATTCAGCTGTGACAATAAGTTTGAAGGTGACAAGAAGCCCTCAGGGGGAGATTTATTCAGCTTCGACAACAAGCCCTCAGAGAGAGATTTATTCAGCTTCGAGAATAAGTTTGATGATGATAAGAAGACCCCTGAGAGAGATATATTCAGCTTTGATGGTGATTTTGGTGGAGAATTTAGCGGCTACTCCCAGCCTAATGCTCCTGCACAAGGCAATGCTATGATGTCCAAAGATCCTGCTTCAATCTGGTGCGTTTGTACTCTTGGTAGACAAGATTTGTGCTCATATTTTGCCATAGCCTGCTTTGGTTAAACTATTTAAATATGAATTTCTTCATCTTGATAACCTGTGTTTTTCTCCCCTAAATCGCAACCGTGCCATTTGAAAAATGCTAAATAGTTACACGTTGAAGGTTATCTGTCCGTTTTCATTATTATCCTTTGCACACTTGCCATCGAACTCTATGGTAGTGTCCTAGGAAAGCAAAAACCTCACCCCTAAATTGTTTTGAAACCCAAAAATAAAATTGATACCCGAATTTGGGGGAAAACAAGAGCTATGAGCAACTAAAAAGTTGAAGTTGAGTGTCCTTTCCTTTCTCAGCTAACTATGTTTGAGAAAAAACTGGTGTGGAGATATTAGCACGGTTTCATTACGCTCATATGAAAAAATCCAGTTAGCATTTTTATGCCATAATTCAGTTTTAGCAAGTTAAATAATTCAGATAGGTTTTGAGATGCTAAGAAATGGAGATATGGAGTTATTTTCACAGTGTTTTGTCCATTCTGGTAAATGGAGATATGGAGTTAAATCATTCTGTCTCCTTTATTCTCCTATTTATATTAAGTTCCTTTTGGACCTAGACAGGGATCTATGGAAGGTTTTGGATATGGGCTCCCCCAATTAGCATTTTACTAATTAAATTGAACCCACAATTTAATACAAGCTTATATTGGAATATTACGAGCAGCCACTACAGAAGTAATATTGAACTCTTCCATCCAAATCCGAAATTACAAGTAATCCGGGTTTCCACTTTTATTATTTATTTCCCGCGCTTAAGATATAAATGTCCATTAATTAATTAATGTCTGCTATGGACTTAATTAATTAACATCTTATTAATTCCAAGAGTGGACTTAGAAACAAACATTTATTTATTATTCATAGAGTAATAAAACTCCAACTGGCCAGTTTTCCGAATAATAAAACCTTGTTCGAGCTTCTCTTGAGGACATTATCAAACGAGACTCACCTCGCGCACGTTTCAACATAATAGCAATCCTAACACCGCTAGATATTAATCACCACTACCCAATATATCAGGATTATTGGGTTGCGAAAAATCCGCACCATTTGATAAGTCAAAGTAGTGCATAATCAATACCGTATGCTCAATACTAACATATGTAGATTAAGAAATAGAATTTTATCAAGACCTAGTCTTTCAGTAGATAGCATAAAGACACGTCTTGCTGTTAGATTCGTTCAGTGCTATACCACACCAATGTCATCTTATTTCAGTAAGGCTTAGAAATATGCGGACTGACATTGCAACCTTTCACGATAGGTAGCCAAAGCCTATCTAGGTTGTGAAATTCTTCTTTTTCTTTTGCAAAGCATTGCATAGATCTGACCGTATTACCTTAAAGTGGACGACGCCCACAACCGGTCTACTAAGCAAAAGACTTAGACTTTGTTTACTTCTTATGCATTTAAATGTTTGTAAAACATCTTATAAATGCACAAGCAAACACAATGTAATAATAATAGTGATTCTATTCGTGCGGAACTGCTCGAATAATACTGAATCGGGGTAAAAGTGGATTATAGAGTTTTACATATACAAGCAAGATTCTATTCGAGCGAAACTTGCTCGAAACATGCTTTTCAGTATACCAAACCTAACAGTCAGTAGTCCCAGTCTCAACGACCACTCCCTTATACTCATCTCCATCTCCTCGTTGAACAGCCTGAAAGAGATTGTGTCTGCATCGAGATCTGTAGACTGTTTGAACTTGAAGGACGTGAAGAACTCCTTCGCCAGAGCCACTGGTACCTCCGTGTTGCTGAGGTTGAGAAGCCACTGAAACCCGATGCTTTTGAAGTAGGAGATGAACTTCTTCTCCACTCCCATTTCCTCCAGGTCCGAGAGGCACAACTTCTTTCCGCATTTTGCCGACTTCCCATTCGTGGCTCGGCCATCACATGCCTTCTGCAGCTTTGGGTCCTCAAACTGGACCATGGCTTCCAACAACCTTTTGGTCACAAGGACCTCCATTGTTTCGAAAGGGCTCTCCTCCACGGCTGGTATCTTAGCCTCCTCCTCTTCAGTTGGATGGGCAAACGACACATGGATCGCCTCCGGCTCGCTAATCACCACAGTGGTGTTCGCGGGGCGAGATTTCTTCTGTTGGGGCTTAGCAGTATGTTTCCCCTTCCTTTTCCTTTCCGCCCCGTATCTCGTCTCCATAGCCTACAGAGAGATTTCCTTTTCGGCTGCCACAGTCTCCTGGGCCAGGGGGATATCATCCCCTGCCTCCTCTGTGTCCTCCAGCCTCAGGCGCTTGGGATTGCCTGCCTCTGCCTCATCCTCTTGCTTCCTATTACGACAGGATTGCCTCCTCGTCAGCCTCTCATCGGTTGGGGTCCCTTGGTCATCGGTAGTTATATCGTCTACCACGACGATGTCAGTCTCTATCTCTTCACACACTTCTTCGGCATCTTGCCCATCGCCGTCTCTTTCCTCTTCCTTCTCAACATCCTCCTTATCAACAATTTCTTCCTCCTCTTTCTCCTTCTCAACAACTTCCTCATCAACACTCTCGCCTTCCTTCTCAGCCTCTTTGTCATCAACTGCTTCACCTTCTTCCCCCACGCTGCCCTTACTACCCTTCCCACCATCCACAGTTTCCTCCACACCCTGTTCCTCAGTCTCTTCCACATCCCCAGTTTCTTATTGATTTACTTCCTCTGCTCCATCATTCTCCCCACCGTCTATACCCTCCTCTTTTTCCCCTTCGTCCCCTGACCCAGCGGCCTCTACATCCGGTGTTTCGTCTTGCTCACCTAGACTACCCCCTCCCTCCACTCTCTCTGATTCCTCCGTATCCATCCTATCACCCTCCTCAGCATCAGTTTCTTCTATATTTAC
Organism: Salvia hispanica; assembly: GCF_029641045.1. Classification (NCBI taxonomy): domain Eukaryota; kingdom Viridiplantae; phylum Streptophyta; class Magnoliopsida; order Lamiales; family Lamiaceae; genus Salvia; species Salvia hispanica. The sequence continues at coordinate 47,501,355 of NC_142695.1, read as the reverse complement.
AGAGGGTTCGGCATGGGGCTCAGTTTCTTTTTGAGGAATAGTGTGTGGGGGGTTCGTCTCTTGAGTTAGGGTTTCGGGTAAAATTTGGGGGTTTTCTGGGTGTGTGGGTAAGGCTTGTGCAGTGGGTGTTTCGATTAAGGTTTGGGGTCTTAGTGGAATTGTAAGTGGGGTTAGGGCAGGAATTACCTCTTCTTGCTTCCGGCATGCCTCCGACATTTGGGCAAAGAATTTGCTCGCCTTCGGCCCCTTTCCGTACTTCCTCATGAATTCTTGTATGATTTCCTCGGGGGCCGGTTCTGCTTCGTCTGATTTCGCCTCGGCGGGATTTTCTTGTCCGCTGTTGGTCTCTGGTTGCACTTTGGTCGGTATGGGCTGTGGTGGAACTTCTGGCAGAGTAGGGTTTTCTTCTGGTGGCGGCGTGGGTGTTTTTTCGGCCGCGGGAGTCGAACTCGCCGCCTCTGTTGCTTTCTTTTTGGTTTTTTCCTTCGGCGGGTTCTTCCCGCGGGTTGTGCGTGACGCCAGATTTCTCTGCATCTTCGTCTATGGCGGTGTTTTACGGCGGTGGTTAATGGTGGTGGTTAATGGCGGTGGGTTTGATGGTTCTCGGATCTGCAGAGAGAGAAAGAAAAGTTTGGGAATTAGGAGTTATGAGAAAATAATTTTAGGCGAGAGAAGTTAATTAGTTTTTAGGGAAGTTATTTTAGGAAAAAGAAAATAAAAGGAAAATAAAAGAAATAAAAGGAAAAGAAAAGAAAATAAAATAAAAATAAGAAAAGGAATATCATGATTGGCTGCAGGCGAACGGTCGCGTCTCTGACGCAAGCAACCATATGCCTCGCCAGCTTTTTGAATTTCAAAATTCAAACTTCCCCCTGATTTTTCTCACTTCCCTCTGACCGGGTAATCTTAAACACTTAGTAAAAAAAACGAAATTTTCTGAACGTCGGGGTCAAAGAGATAAGCTTTTCAATTTTTTGCTTTTCCTCAGACGCTCAGAGTTTCAAAAATCTTTTTGGGTTTTAGAAGTGTATATATATATATATTGTTTGTATTTTAATAATAAAACTTATTCATGTTATTTACACCTAAATGTTTAAATATTCTTGGGAATTAACTGGTCCAGTCAACTGATCGAAAATTTTACCCTATCTACTTGGCCCAGTAATTCCCGAAGAATATTTAAACATGGCTTACTAGGAAATAGTAGAAGGTGTGTGGAGTGGAATTTCTTCCACTTCACACAACTCCGAACTATCCCTAAACACTTTCACTCTATGACCATTAACAAGGAAAAGAACAGAGTTAGCATTGACTCCCTGAATTTCCACTGCTCCATGCGGTCGAATGCCAACAATTGTGTAAGGCCTTATCCACTTGGACTTCAGCTTTCCAGGCATGAGTTTGAGCTTTGACTGAAAAAGGAGTACTTTCTGCCCGACCTGCAGCTCCTTGACCCGAAGGTTTTTGTCGTGCCAGAGTTTGATCCTCTCCTTATACCACATGGCTGAATCATATGACTCCAGTCTCAATTCCTCTAGCTCCTGCAGTTGCAGCTTCCTCTCTTCCTCACATGCATGAGCCTTTATATTCATTTCCCCGACTGCCCAATACGCTTTGTGCTCTATCTCCACGGGCAGGTGACACATTTTTCCAAATACCAGTCTGTAGGGTAACTGTAATATCCCGGATTTTAGAACCCTAATTTTAGAGCCCTAGAATTAATTGTTGATGACGTGGAATCGAGAATGCATTTATTTCGTGAGTTAATATGGTTGAATTGAGTTTAGGGTTTGTGCTGAAAGTTTGAAAAGTCAAACTATGTGATTTAAATGATGTGGCATGTGATTTATTTATTTGGTGAGATTATGTGGCAATTATTTGTTTAAGGGTGAGTGAGGATATTAGAGAAAATTTCCATAAATACTTGTCACCCTAATTCTTGTAATTTTCGAACCCTAGACCCCTTAGAGAAAGAATTTCTATTTTTCCGGAATTTATTTAATCCTTGGGATATTTATCCAAATTAAATTCCAAGAGCCAATTATTTCCTTATTTTGAAGATGGAAAAATCGAGCCCCTTGTCTAATAGTGATTTTCGAAAATCACTATGTGGAAAGGAAATATTATTTTGCCTATTTAATTGATTCCTTACTTGATTTCCTTCCATACCTAGAATTTAAATATTCTACCAAATCTTTCCATACTTCAAGAGATCTTGCCTTACTTTATTTTAGTCAATATTCAAAAATCCATGCCTTATTTAAAAGGCATAGAAATCGCCCCTACCTTGCTTCATGGAGGATTTTTCTTATTTTTATTTTGCTCCATGATATTTTATTCTATATGGAAAAATACCAAAACAAAGTCTTGGCTAGTTTGAGAGCCTAGTTTTCGAAAATTGCCATGCTTGATACCTAGTCTATTTTTGTTAATTCTTCTTCCCTACTTCACAATATTATTTTAATTGTGGAGAATGAGATCTTACCAAATATTCTATTCTAATTACCTAAAGATCTTGTTGAGCACTATAAATAAGAGAAACATCAACCCTAGCCCCCATAATTTTCGGCCCCCACCCTCCCACATACTCTCTCAATTTTTCTTCTACTTTACTTCATTAATCCTTCATCCTTTGAGAAAGAATTGAAGTTTAATCCAAGAACTTTGAAGAATCAAGGCTAATACTTGTTTTCTACCAATTGTTTTTCTCAAAAAGGTATTTTTGTTTAAGAGTTATGTTTGTTCTTCTTCTACTTCTTCTTTTTCTTCTTCTAACCGATTAATCGGTCTTCTTTAACCCTCATGCATCTTGGTTGAGTGAAAGAGGGATAAAAAGGGATGTGGGAACATGTGTATGTGTGTGTGCCGTGAGTGTGTGTGGCGTGTGTGTGTGTGTGTTGTTGTGTGGTGTAGTGTGTGTTTGATAGTTAAATAATCTTGTGTGATAAACATGATCTTGGTTAATTAGTAATGATAAGATAAATCGTTGGGAAGAGGGAAAAGTGATGAGACATGCATGAGTAAGAGTAGTATCGAACCTAATTTGTGATATGTGCCTATGTGATTAAAAGGTGAAACTTTGGTTGCGAAGCCGGATAACGGAAAAGCGAAACTACTTGAAAACTAAGTAATCGAGGTGGGCTTTACTCTTAAAACTCTCTTTTATTTTGTCAAAATGTTGTTCGGTGTTATAAGGGTGGTTTAACTGTTATGCCATGCCTATGTTTGTTTAAATGTGATTGTTGGATATGCTTATACGAATTCGGGTCTGAGTATGGGCCGCAAGTAGGGCTGACAATTTTTGACACGACACGATAACACGACACGAACCGGCACGAAATTAATGGGTTTGGGTTAGAGCTTATCGTGTTCGTGTCCTTATCGGGTCGACCCATTAAGGACACGAAAATTTCGTGTCGTGTTCGTGTCGGGTTCGTGTTATCCGTTAGCAATGCGTGTTCGTGTCGTGTTCGTGTCGTGTTCGTTTTATCCGTTAACACATAATATTTTAATATTATTATTCTTATTAACACATAATATTTTAATATTATTATTCTTATTATTTTCATTTTTTAATACTTATTTTTGTGTCATTGATGGGTTCGTGTCGTGTTCGTGTCGTGTTGACCCGAACCGGTTCGTGTCGTGTTCGTGTCTGAGGGTAGCGGGTCGTGTTCGTGTTCGTGTTTGAGGTTTTCTTAACGGGTCGTGTTCGTGTTTGTTGTTATCGTGTTCGTGTCGTTATCGTGTCGACACGATAACGACCCGACACGCACGATTTGCCACCCCTAGCCGCAAGCCCTACCAGGCTGTGTACACAATGGGATCGAGAGCCGTCCTTGCTAGTCGGCCGGTCTCGTGGGCGAAAAGTGTGGCCACACTTTCGTCGCACCATGGAATGATTGTTAATTTGATGAGAAAATGGGAGGTTATTTTGACTGGCCAGTCTATGAAAATATATTTTGTGATACTCGTGATATTCTTTTTAACTGCTTAAAACTCGAGTTCACTTGGTAAGGGTGGCATAACTTATAAAATGTTTTGGCAACGAGCTCACTGAGTATTTCAAAATACTCAGCCCTGCATGTGTTTTCCTTATGTGCAGGTTGAATGATGACGAGCGGTGGCGGTTGTTGAGCAGCTTAATTAATTAATATGGATGTGTTGAACTCTAAGTGTTGTTGTGTCACCATACATAGCTATGCTTTTCTCTTGGTCGTTTTCTGCTGAATTTTTGATACACATATGAATTTGTTTTGGAGTTTTGGCATCTTGCCTTCGGTTTGAGACCTTAGCCTTTTCTCGTGATTTTGTCTAAAATACTATGTCGTACTCTTAAGGTTTTGCCCCTCATTTATGATATCTATCTTCCTTTGAACTTTTAGGTTAAGTTGTTGCATTAAATACTCTGATATTTCTTCCAATTCTTTTGGCCAGTACTATTTAAATGAAACCCTAGTCTGTGTTTACTTCTTTGGAGTCGGTTTCGGGTAGCAGCCGCCGCATTTATTGTACCCTAGGAGGGCGGGCTGTTACAGTGACATTCCTATTGGTGTTTTGTAAGCGGTTCTATAGGCCCAGAGGGAATCACCCAGACGCTTGCTCCAGTCCTTCCTTGATGTATTCACTGTCTTCTCTAGGATGCCCTTGATCTCTCGGTTTGAGATTTCAGCCTGCCCATTTGACTGGGGATGATACGGAGTAGATAACCAATGGTGGACTCCGTATTTTCTCATTAGTGCTTCAATTTTCCTATTACAGATGTGAGTCCTTTGGTCTGAGATGATCGCTCGGGGCACGCCATATCAGTTGAATATATTGGCCTTTAGGAACTTTGAAACTTCCTTCGCGTCGCTTGAACTTGTAGCCTTGGCCTCTATCCATTTAGACACGTAATCCACAACAACCAATATATACGTATTTCCATATGAGGACGGAAATGGGCCCATGAAGTCCATGCCCCAAACATCAAAGATCTCGCAGACTATTATTAGAGTCTGTGGCATCTCATCTCTCATAGAAATCCCTCCGGTCAGTTGGCACCTATTGCAATTTTGGCAAAACTCATAAGCATCTCTATTCAGCGAAGGCCAGTAGAACCCGCTATCCAGAACTTTCCTTGCAGTTTTCCTTGGGCCGAAATGGCCACCACACGCTAGTGCATGGCAATGGTTTAGCACGTCTCTTTGCTCCCACTCTGGAATACACCTTCTTATCACTTGATCTGAACCCATCTTCCAGAGGTATGGGTCATCCCAAAAGTAGTACTTGGATTCACTTTTAATTTTCATCCTCTGGGCCCTAGTGATTTCTTGTGCGGACGGTAGTTCTCCAGTAACTAAATAATTTGCCAGGTCCGCGAACCAAGGCTCGTTATTCGGCTTGCCTTTCCGTTTCTCTGACTCCTCGGGCCCAATTAATGCTAACACTGCTACCCATCTAATCGGTCTAGCGGATCCCCCTAAGTAATACAAGTGCTCTTCTGGAAAAGCATCGGGTATGGATTCCTCATCTTCTCCTTGGGTAATCCTGCTTAAATGGTCAGCCACTCTATTCTCGGTCCCTCTGACTTCCCAGTCGAACTCTTGCAATAGCAACACCCATCTGATTAGCCTTGGCTTGGATTCCTTCTTGGCTAGGAGATATTTAATGGCTGCATGGTCAGTGAACACTATTGCCCTCGACCCCAGTAGATATGGTCGGAATTTTTCAAATGAGTACACCACAGCCAGCATCTCCTTCTCGGTGGTGTCATAGTTCTTCTGGGCCTGGTTGAGCGTCTTCGAGGCATAAAATATGACATAACTTTTTCCTTCAATCCTCTGGCCCAACACTGCTCCTATTGCAAAGTCACTTGCGTCGCACATTACCTCGAAGGGGTAATCCCAGTTGGGCGAGCGGATTATCGGAGCTGTGACTAGACGATCCTTGATTAGCTGGAAAGCTTTTTTACACTTATCATCGAACTCAAACTCCACATCATTCTGCAGAAGTCTTGTCAGGGGCTGGGCGATTTTTGCGAAGTCCTTAATGAACCTTCGGTAGAACCCTACATGCCCCAAGAATCCTCAAATTTCCTTCTGATTCGTTGGGTGTGGAAGCTTAGAGATTACCTCCACCTTTGCTTGCCCCTCTCAGATACAACATGTCCTAGTACTATCCCTTCCTTGACCATGAAGTGGCATTTCTCATAGTTCAGCACCAGGTTCTTCTTCTTGCATCTCTCCAAAACAATATCTAGGTGCCCCAGGCAAGTCTCGAAAGAATCTCCATATACGGTGAAATCATCCATAAAAGTTTCTATGCAGTCCTCCAGTAGATCCGAGAAAATGCTCATCATGCATCGCTGAAATGTCCCAGGTGCGTTGCACAGACCAAAAGGCATTCTCCGGTAGGCGTATGTTCCAAAGGGGCAGGTAAATGTGGTCTTCTTCTGATCCTCCGGATTGACATAGATTTGGAAGTATCCACTGTAGCCATCTAGAAAGTAGAAGTATTGCTTTCCCGCCAACCTTTCCAGCATTTGGTCGATGAATGGTAGCGAGAAATGATCCTTGCGTGTGGCCGCATTGAGTTTCCTGTAGTCTATGCACATTCTCCACCCCGTGACTAGCCTTGTGGGCACAAGCTCGTTACGGTCATTCTTGACTACTTGTATTCCTGATTTCTTCGGCACCATGTGGACAGGACTCACCACTCACTATCGGGAATGGAGTATATGATTCCCAGGGCCAGCAGCTTCAATACTTCCTTTAAGACTTCCTCTCTCATGTTGGGGTTGAGTTTCCTCTGGAGATCCCGGTGTGCCTTGGCTCCTTCTTCCAAACGGATGTGGTGCGTACATAGATCGGGGCTGATACCTACTAGGTCAGATAGAGTCCACCGTATTGCTTTCTGGTTCCTCCCCAGCACTTTCTGGGTCAGAAGGCTGTTGATTATGACAGGCAGAGATTCGCCTTCGCCTAAGTAGGCATACTTCAGACCCGGAGGAAGGTTCTTCAACTCTTTCTTTGGAGGGGGGTACTTCAGGTGGCAACGGATTCTTCTCCATTCCTTTCTTGACCAGCTCGTCCAACTCTGGCAATTTTCCACACTGGCCAGTTGGACTGATCCCTTGGACCCAAGGGATCCTACATCGCCGCAGAAGTCCATTATTGCCTTTGTGATTTCTTCATCAGATAGCCCTTGTTTAGTAACTGATTCACACCATCCTGCAACTTATTTTCTCATAGATTCTGTCATCTCCGAGGTATCAGCCTGTTCCTGCAATAGTTCGGTCTCAAGAAACTCCTGGACCAGGGGGTTAATGACATCAACAAAATGGAGGTTTTCCACGTCAAGTGGTTTCCTCATAGCTTCATCAATGCTAAAAGTGAATTTCTCCCCATTGTAATCTAAACAGATGGTGCCATCAAAAACATCAATTATAGTCTTAGCGGTCCTCAAAAATGGTCTTCCTAAAAGAACGCCACTAGACTCAGCAGTTTCGTTTTCACTCATCTTTATCACATGGAAATCAGTAGGGTATAGGAAATCATGAACTTTTACTATCACATTTTCTAACACTCCTTCGGGGTTAATGCATGATCTATCAGCTAACTGGATCACCACTTTCGTATCAGTCATTCTTGCCCCTACCAGTTTTTTATATATGGAAAGCGGTAACACATTAATAAACGCACCTAGATCACACATAGCATGCTCGACTCTGACACCTCCTATAGTGATAGGTAAGGTAAACATACCTGGGTCAGTTTGCTTCGACGGCATTATCCTCTTTTGAATTACTGCAGATACATTCTCCCCGATCACGATCTTTCCATCGGATTTTGCCTTGCCCGCAATGAACTCCTTAATGAATTTGCTGAACGGGGGCAGCTTCATAGCCTCCAGGAACGGGAGATTGATCTCCAGCTTTCTAAAGATCTCCATGAAATCCACGGGGTTGTCCATTTTCTTCTTGGCATCCCCTCGGTAGGGAAAAGGTTTAATCCTCTTTGTTGCGATGGTCGGATCTTCCTTAGAAGGCTCTTCCGCCTCTCCTTTCTCTTTTTCAGTTTCTACCTCAGACTCCGGGTCTAAGAAAAATGGGTTAGCCATCTGAGGTAACGATTCTCCCAAGTCACCGGCTTGGATATCGTCCTCTGCCCTAACTTCCTCTTTTTGCTGGACCGGGTGGATAACATCTTCGCTCATCGGCACTGGCATTTCATCATTTACCTTCAGCTTGGGTCCTTCATATGCTTTCCCGGATCTCAGGGTAACTTGGCTGATATTTGCCCTTTCTGGTGGCTTTACTGAGGCTGGAATCCTCCCTTCATTTCCTCGCATGTCGCTCAGGGACGTTGCGATCTGAGATAATTGCTTCGACATCAGATCCATCGCGGCCTTGTGTTCCTGCTGAGCATCCTAGAGCTTGTGGACCACGTCATTATTGGCCAGCAAGTTGTTTTGCATGTGCTGTTGAGAACTCACTAGGTCATGGACCATATCGTCCAGATTCCTCTGGGTCCGGGAGTTCGGTTGACTGCCACTTGGCCCTTGACCATGATTTGGTCCACCCCCTTGAGGTGGGCGAAAGTTTCCTTGACCTCCTTGGTTATTGTTGTATTGATTCCCTGGTCCCTGATAGTTGTTGTTCCTCTGGTGTGAGGGTACATATGAGCTTCCCTGGTTATTTTGATTCCTATTGTTCCAGCTGGGTTGATTTCCTTGACCTCCCTGACTCCAATTACCTTGTGCTCCTTGATTCCAGTTGCCCTGTCCCTCTTGATTCCTTCCGGGCCAGTTGGATTGGTTCCCTTGGTTTCCTTCTGAGTTAGTAATCTGAAGTGGAGGGTTTTGATTCCCATCGGACCACCTGAAGCATGGATTGTCTCTCCATGGAGTGTCTTTGATTCTCCACTGGTTCCAATTGCTGCCTTGATTAATTTGGTTCCAATTTCCTACAGCATTTATATGGATTGGAAAATCCATCCCCCCTTGAGATCCACAATAATTGTAACCATCCTCTGGACCTAGTGCTTGTTTTTCTTTTTCTGTTGGGCCCGGGGAGTCGTTCTTCCCCAGGGCGGTTAGAATAATCTTCTCTAGCTGCTCCATTCTAACATCCATCCTTGCATCCGCCCGGGCATCCATCCTTTCTTCATTTTGCACTGTTGCCGCATTCGCACTTCCTCTCCTTAGGATGGTACGAGGTGAACCGTATGCCTTTTTTGCATCAATTAATCTCCCCAGTATCTCTCGGGCCTCGCGCACCTTCCTCTTGGTGAAATTTCCTCCACTAGCGGTATTCATCAGATCTTTGGACTCAGGTTTTGCCCCTTCATAGAATAGATAGTAGGTTTCGGCTTCCATCATCCTGTGGTTTGGGCAAGAATCGAGCAGCTCCTTAAATCTGGACCAATATTGGCTCAACGATTCATCATATTCTTGCTTGCATTCCTGGATCTCCTTCTCAAGAGCATTAGTTTTGTTAGAAGGGAAGAAGTAATCCAGGAATTCCAACTTGAAATCCTTCCACGTATGGATCGAATCGGGTGGCAACCTTAGTAACCACATGTTAGCCTCCCCCTTTAGCGCAAACGGGATCGCGCATAGTCGGTAATCCTCCTCTGTTGCATTGTTGGGCCTCTTCTGAATACTGCAAAGCTTACTGAACTCATTGAGGAATTCATATGGACATTCATTCCTCCGACCCGAGAAATTGGGTAGAATACCCAGCACATTAGATTTGATGTCGATCGCCCTCTGGCGCTGGTTAGAGACGATAGCCTGGGCGGGCTCGCCATCTAGATGGGCAGTGAGCCAGCCGATCTCCGGCTCGTCGTCGCCTGCGTTGGCCATTCCTTCAACGCTTTCCTCATCTGTTTCTGAGGTTGACTTTGGTTCCTTCTTTACTGACGAAGTTGACTCCTCGTCGCTCTCCGAACTCAGGTGAACTGGATCCCCTGTTGTAAGCCCCGATCTGGTGGTAACTGGGAATATCGCTTCCTTGATCCGCCAACTAGTCTGGGCGCTTCTCCAACCAGGTGAGTTGTTCCAGTGTCCGAACCGGTAGCTCCTGTTCATAAACTGAAAAAAGAAACAAAAGAAAACATAGTAAATAAACTATTTACACCAAAACATTCGCAAACACACAAATAACACCATGCTATCCCCGGCAACAACGCCATCTTGACAGGCTCTAGAAGTGCAGTGCAGGTTTGTGCTATATGTGATATCACTCGATCTAACAGGTCCAGAGGATTCGACTAGACTTCAGAGGCTAGAAGATCGTGAAACTATCAGAAAGGGGTCGTTGGATGCACTCTATTCCGTCAAAAACCTCAACCCACTATACTACAACTTAGCACAGGGAAGTAAAGGATCAATCCCACGAAGAAGAAGGTGTTACGAAACTGCATTTGAGGATGTTTTGGAAAAGGGGGTTGGCTGCTGCCACGCAATTTTTGTGGGTCGAGAACTTAAAACTACTTGGTCTAAGAGATAGAAAAATTTAACTCTACCTACTGGGTCTAAGAACTGGGAACGTACGGAACATACTTGACTTAGAAAAACTGCGATATTTTAAAGTTCTAAGACAGCTGGAGTAAACTTAACTAGAAAGACTTTCCTAATTTGGACAGACAAGCATAAAGCGAAAAGCAAGACAAGTTTCCTTAAACTACTAGGGTCTGGGAAAGCATGCAAAAAAGTAAAAGAGACAAAGCAGATCGTACTGACAGGGTCTGGAGGATATGCAGAAAAAGTAAAGTACATGCAGAAAAGTACTGACATAAAACAGATCTAGTTCTAACTACCAACAACTTCATCTTCTTCGGGAATCAAACGAGAATAGCAGATAAAACAGAGTTTTAAACACTATGAAAATAGAGCAAACTTTAGATCTAGACTTAAAACGAGAAATTAAAGCCTAAACGAACAGATCTACGCTATTGGACCTAAAGGAAGCAGAAACAGAAAGTAAACAGCCCTGATCATGCACAACGTAAACATCAAACACCAAATACGCGAAACTCCAACTCAAAAACACCAAGATTCAACAAATCCAAACATCTCCGTACGAAAATCCCCAACCTCCGTCAACAAACCAACGTATTTCAACTCCAAACATCCAATAACAAACACGAATGAAAGCTAAAAGCAAGAGATAAACATAAACTCAGCGATTTCCAACCAAAAGCAAACATAAACTTCCATAATAACTCGAAATAAGTCTGAATCCAGTAGATCAAAGTCAGAAGCTAAAGTTGCGAAACTTAAAAACCACAAAGTACTAAACGAAAGCAAATAAGATTGTTTCTTCGCCTTCACAAGGTGGTGTTACACAGCAAAATAACGATGATGATGAGAACCACGGTGGCCAGAATCTTCCATATCCAAGTGCGCAGCAGAAGAAATGAAAATTTGAAGTGTGGAACTAGAGCTAGAGCTAGGAAAGTGTAGAAGTGGTTGTTCCTTCTCGTTCTTCAAGGTTGAGCTCCTTATATATGTGAAGCTCTGACCCCTAGGGTATCCCTCTGGTGATTTGACGCTCTTGCCCTTGAGTAAGACTCTTTAAAATAATCTGCTCTCGCTCCATTTTGCTCTTGTCGCCAACTTTTGATTCTCCCAGGTCCGAACGACGACTTCTGAATTTTGCTTCAATTTCATTTCTTTTGCATCTGCCAGGTCAGGTAACAGCAACTCCTGGGTCCGACAGATTTACTACGCACCTGAACTCATAAACGCACATCAACGCCCCAAATGCACATAATTTTAACCCTAAACCGATGCATGAAATGAGCTTTATTAGAAAGCTTATGAATTTTATAGTCTCCTAGATCAGAAAGTAATTGTGAGCACTCATGCCACATTCTTGGAGGAAGACTTTGTAATGAATCATAATTCCAGCAGTGAGATAGCTCTAGAAGAGCTAACTCCAGTCACGACTTCCATTAACCAAGAACAATTACCTAGTGTAACAACAATTCCAGAAACTTCAACTAATACTCCAGATGTTGTAGTGCTGCGTCGCAGTGGGAGGGTCTCGCATGAGCCCGATAGATACATTGGTTTGGGAGAGTGTATGGATCACTCCTCGGACAGCAATGTACTTGATCCCTGGAACCTTGCAGAGGCGCAGGCATATGTCGATCATTGCTAATGGGTGAAAGCAATGGATTCGGAACTACAATCAATGGTAGACAAAGACGTCTATGATTTGTCTGTCCTACCCGAAGGCTGTACTGCCATTGGGAGCAAGTGGATATACAAACGTAAACGTGGACCCGATGGACGAGTTAAAGTCTTCAAGGCAAGACTGGTGGCTAAGTGGGTATACCCAAAAGGAAGGCATCGATTACGATGAGACCTTCTCCCCAGTGGCCATGCTCAAATCGATCTGTATACTTTTGTCTATAGCAGCTTACATGGATTGAGAAGTATGGCAGATGGACGTTAAGACTGCGTTTTTAAACGGAAGTCTTGAGGAGACCATCTACATGGAACAACCCGAAGGCTATGTGGTAAAGGGCAAGGAACACATGGTTTGGAAGCTTAAGAAGGCCATTTATGGCCTCAAGCAAGCATCTAGATCATGGAACCAGTGTTTCGATCAAACCGTTCAAAAGTTTGGATTCGAAAAATGCCCTAATGAAAGCTGCGTGTATAAGAAGGTTGAAAAGGGAAATGTTGTGTTCTTAGTTTTGTATGTAGATGACATTCTTCTAATTGGAAACAATAAAAAGATGTTGTCATTAGTGCGAACTTGGTTGTCCAGCCAGTTCGAGATGAAAGATACGGGTGATGCGGGACACATTCTCTGTATCAAGGTTCTTAGGAACCGTGCAAAGAGAATGTTGTGCTTATCCCAAGAATCTTACATCAACACAGTACTTAGACGCTTTAGCATGCAAGATGCCAAGAAAGGTTTCCTACCTTTTAGACATGGCATCCATTTATCTCAAGAGATGTATCCTAAGACAACATCTGAGATAGCAGAGATGAGAAGAATACCATATGCCTCGGCAGTTGGTAGTGTCATGTATGCTATGCTTTGTACTAGACCTAATATTTGCTTTGTTGTTGGCATGGTAGCAAGATATTAATCAAATCCCGGCCAAGGACATTGGACTGCCGTAAAGAACATACTCAAGTACCTTAATCGGACTAAGGACTATGTTCTAGTTTACAATGCAGCCGAGCTCTGTCCTTTAGGATATACAGATTCATATTTTCAAGTTGATATAGATTCGAGAAAATCAACTTCCGGATATGTGTTTACCTTAGGAGGTGGAGCTGTAATTTGGAAGAGTGTAAAGCAGAAATGCATTGTAGACTCTACCATGGAAGCCGAGTATGTGGCCGCTTCGGAGGCTGCAAAAGAGGCTGTATGGCTTAAGAACTTCCTTTTGGACTTAGGTGTGGTTGCGAATATGCCCAAGAGCATCACCATTTATTGTGATAATTTTGGTGCTGTGGCAAATTCGAGGGAACCACGGGCTCATAAGGCAAGCAAGCACATAGAGAGGATGTATCATATCATTCGAGATATAGTGCAGAGAGGAGACATAAAAGTGGTCAAGATTGAGTCAGAAACCAACCTGGCAGATCCTTTCACGAAGGCATTAGCGGTAAAGCCGTATGAAAACCATGTTGAAGGAATGGGAGTTCGACTAATTCAAGACCTCAATCCGCTTTCAGTATAAGTGGGAGAATTAGACGTTAGCACATTTTGTATACTCGAAAGTGTTTTGAGTATAAGTGGGAGATTGTTAGAGTTTGTATACTAGAAATCACGTTTCGAGTGATTGAATACTGTAAAACTCTTATTTTATTTTCCAATGAATAAAACAGATTATTTTTGTCATAATGTTGTTATGTTTTACATTTAATGGATGTTAATGCATGTTTAAATGTATAAGTTAACTTAACAAAGTCTAAGTCTTTGTTTTAGTAGACCGGTTGTGGGCGGCGCCCACTTTAAGGTAACACGGTCAGTTCTAAACAAAGAAAAAGATGAATTTCACAACCTAGTTGGAATTTGACTATCCATCGAGAAAGGTTGCAATGTCAGTCCGCATATTTCTAAGCCTTACTGAAATAATATGACATTGGTGTGGTATAGGTATAGCACTGAACGGATCTAACAGCAAGACTTGCCCTTAGGCTATCTACTGAAAGACGAGGTCTTGATAAATATTTGTTTCTTAATCAATGTAGGTTAGCATTGAGCATACGGTATTGATTATGCATTACTTTGACTTATCAAATGGTGCGGGTTTTTCGTAACCCAATGATCCTGATATATTGGGTAGTGGTGATCAATATCTAGCGGTGCTAGGATTGCTATTATATTGAATCGTGCGCGAGCTGAGTCTCGTTTGATAATGTCCTCAAGAGGAGCGTGAAACAAGGTTTTATTATTCAGAACCTAGCTAGTTGGAGTTTGATTACTCTATGAATAATAAATAAGCGTTTCATGCTAAGTCCACTCTTGGAATTAATAAGAAGTTAATTAATTAAGTCCATAGCAGAAATTAATTAATTAATGGACATTTTTATCTTAAGCGCGGGCAATGAAAGTTAAACGGAAACCCGGATTACTTGTAATTTCGGATTTGGATGGGGAGAGTTCAATATTACTTCTGTAGTGGCTGCTCGTAATATTCCAATTATAACTTATATTAAATTGTAGGTTCAATTTAATTAGTAAAAAGTAAGTTGGATGAGCCCATATCCAAAACCTTCCATAGATCCCTATCTGGGCCCAAAAGGAACTTAATATAAATAGGAGAATAAAGGAGACAGAATCATCACAATTTTTATACTTAAAATTTTCAAAATTTTCGAGCTCCTCTAGCTGAAGAGGATTTCGAATTCTACTCCTATTCCCAAAAGGATTTCTTCTGTCTTCTTTATTTAATTCCTAGTATTCTGGTGAGATCAGCCCACACTGATATCGGAGTACAGTTCGGGAACCAGAGAGAAGATTTGTGGTCTAGTATTCAAAGCGTCACGTGGAGAAGCAGTTAGCCATCTTCAATTCTTTGGAGAATTAATAAGGTATTTTTCTGCTCCGTAGAAAAGCATGTTTTAGGTTTCAATATTCTTAAAGCATGATCAATTCAAGTTATGAGCATGATACATGTAAGAATTACGAGAATAGATTTTGTCTAAATAATCTGCTAAATAGATCTGATTATTATGTGATTTATTGGTGTGATTAATAATTGTTAAATTATAATCCATGCAACACACCGCTTCCGCTGCCAGTTCCACCAACATCTCAAGTGGGCGATCCCTGGTTTTCTTCCGCTCCAAGCTTCTTGAGGAGTCATTCCCCACACATTTTTTGTACGAGACCTGTTAGACAGGTACACGACGCACGCCACTGCTTCTGCCCAAAGCTTTTTAGGTAACTTCTTTGTCTTTAGCATGCTTCGAGTTATCTCAATGATGGTCCCGTTCTTTTGTTCAGCCACTTCATTCTGCTGGGGGCTTCTCGGAACTGTTAGTAGCCGTCGAATTCCGCTTTCTTTACAAAATTCTCTCTGGATGTGAATTCTCCACCTCGGTCGGTCCTCATTGCTTTGATTTGTAGACTGCTATCTTTCTCGACGACAACCTTGAACTTCTTGAAGACATCAAATGCTTCTGATTTCTGCTTCAAGAAGTATTTAGGGTTTAGGAAATACTTATTTTTACCGAGGGAGGTTTGCTTGATTGGTCCACACACGTCTGCATGGATTAACTCCAATTGCTTCTTAGCTCTCGAACTTGACTCCTTTGGGAACGGTTTTCTAAAGTACTTCCCAACTAAGCATCCTTCACAAAGTTGATCGGGGTGCTCGACGGGTGGTAATCGTCGTACCATTTCTTTATTTGATAGCAATATCAAGCTACCAAAATTCAAGTGCCCAAATTGAAGATGTCATAGCCAAGAATTATCTTTATAATATGTTTGAAGGCACTTCACCATATCATTTTGAACATTTAATAAAAACATCTTATTCTTGGACATTGACACCTTGGCGATTAAATCATTTTTGCAATCTCTTATTGAAAGACTATAATCTTTCATATGAATGTTATAACCCTTTCTCTAAGAGTTGTCCAAGATTCAATATATTATTTCTCATATTGGGCACGTAATATACGTTAGAAATAAAGTCATGAGCTCCATTCTTCAAACGAATTAGAATCTTGCATTTTCCTTTAACTGAAATTTTAGACTCATCACCAAAGGAGACATTACCACTTACTGATTTATCAAGCTCCACGAACATGCTCATGTTCCGCACATATGGTTGCTCGCTCCTGTGTCGAGGTACCACATATCATCTTTTCTTCCAGCTTATCCTTTATAAGCTAGAAGAACACATCCATTTTCTTCATTCGTATTCTCCACGTAATTGACCTTCTCTTTAACTTTTGATTTTGTCTCTCTGCACTCGAAGCATAGTGCTCATATCTATGAAAATTATAACACTTTATTGAAGATTCATCGTACCTCGACTGTGGGTTACTCCTTCCTCGTCCTGTACTTGGGGACTCCTTTCTTTCTTCATTGTTTGCAAAATATCCCCATCCACGTCAACGAGCATATCCTCGACCACGACCGCGATCTTGTCTTTGTCCGCGGCCTCTTCCTTGTCGACCACCACCATTGCTCGAACTTTCTTCTTTCACCTTGGGGCTTACTTGCAACTTTAAAAGTTGCTCCACAATTTCTTGTTTGTTCTTTTGTTTCTCCTCATATGCTTGTAGCGATCCCAATAAGTGATCGATAGTCATTTCCTCCAAATCTTTTGTTTCTTCTATTGTAACTACTACGAGCTCAAAATTAGGGGTTAGAGAACGCAATATTTTCTCCATGAATCTAACATCCTCCAATTTCTCACCATTTCTTTTCATTTGGTTTGACACCGACAAGACTCTTGAAAAATAATTTGAAATTGATTCAGACTCTTTCATATGTAAAGATTCAAATTCTCCTCTTAAAGTTTGGAGACATACCTTCTTTACTCATTCGTGCCCAACACACGAGATTTGGAGCTTCTTCCACGCTTCTTTGGCGGTGCTTGCACTCGAGATCTTCTCGAAATCGTCGTCCCCTAGAGCTTGGTAGATGAGATAGAGAGCCTTCTTGTCTCTCTTTCTCGCATCTCGCAATCTATCCCTTTGTTGTTGGGATAAATCGGCCTCGTCTTGCGGCTCCTCGTAGCCACTCTCCATGATATCCCAGACGTCGTGAGCTCCCAATAACGCTTTCATCTTGATACTCCAATTATCAAAACTGCTGTTATTGACCATGGGGACTTGGAATGACGACAAGAGGTAGGAACTTACGGTTCTAGTACCACTTTGTTGGAATATAAAAGATATATGCTGGAGGAGTAACTTAGTTTGGAGGAAATATTTGAGAGGAAAATTGGTGGAATATGTGGGAAATGATTTAGGAGAAGTTGGTGATGTGGAAAAATAAAGGAACACTTTTATTTCTCAAACTTTCTCAAGTTATTCAACTTGTTACAATTTGCCCATATTTATATTTATAGGCATCAACTTCCTACCCTAGAATCCTCTACTTAATTCTTTAATATTCTAAAAATCTAGGTTTTTATGGATAAAAATCTAGAGAATTCTCCTAAAATATCTAAATATTTTTACTAAAATATCTAAATATTCAGATAATTCTAATTCTACGTTATATCTAGATATTTACAAAATTAAGTTTATATTTTTTATATTCGAACATAGTTTGTCCTAGAATTGTGACAATGTCAAAATCGCAAATCTTTACTAGTTCTCTTCAACCAAGATTTCTTGGTGTGGACTACGATATTATCAATACACGTCATTGCATATCAAATCACACACCCAAATATATAGGCACCAATCAAACGAAATTAAGAATCCGGCCTAAATTCTAATTAATATTCTTAACTATATTTTTATAGAATATTCTAGCATTTTGATATCAAACGATGTAAAACCCTAATATAAACCGTACAGTAAAAAAGTACTAGGAAGTCGGAAAGTGCTTAAAATAGAATGTGTGCTGACTGAATATTCTTTAAAAACCCTCGCATTTTACGGGCGAGTCAGTAGCAAAGACGCTATATATTGCCAAAATTATAAAAGTGGACTCTGATTTGATAGGAATAATTAATCTTACACCACCACCGCCGCCGCGGCGATTTTCATCCATGGACTCCACTAGATCACCGCTGCCTTCGACCAATGTCCAGTTCCCTTTTAACCTGGGCTGCGATGAGAATGTGAGTGATAAAGGGAAAGTCACCATGGATGAAATGGACTTCTTCTCCGAAAAGAAGAAGGATTGCGACGACGGTGGTGGTGGAGGCGCAGGCGCAGGCGCCGATCCTACGGATTTATACACTACCGAACCCTCAGATTTCAGCGTCAATGTAAGTTTGCATTTTATGTTGATACATTCCTTAGTCTGTATGAGATTTTAGGATTAATATGTTCAATTGGAGAGGAAAATATGGATGTAAGTCCTGCCTCCGTTCTATAATAGTGGACAGGGGCGGAGCAACCTTATAAGAATGTGGGGCAAATGCCCCTCCTCAAATATGTTTGCATGTACTAGTTTATTGTTGTAAAAATATTTGAATTTCCTTGTATTTGCCCCTTCTCAAATGCTCAAAATTTCCTCGCATATAATTTTGCCCCCTTTCATCTATAACCTGGTTATGCCCCTGATAGTGGAGGAATTTCTTTTCGGCACAAAAATTATAAAAAGGTGTCTAATTAGATAGAAAAGATACTTCCTCTGTCACACGAAGATGACCCATTTTTCTTTTTTAGTTTATCTCATCCAAGATGACATATATCACACCAAATAAAACTGCATAAAATCCCGTATTTTCCCAAGGAAGGGTCATCTTCCTTGAGACGGAGGGAGCAATAAATTAGGAGAGAGAAAAATGTAAAGATAATAAAATAAGAGAGAGAAAAAGCAAGTGGGAAAATGTGTTATTGGGAAAATGTGTTATTTTTTACCAGAAACAGAAATGAGAACGCTAAAAGAGTAAAATATTTTGAGTAATTGATTGCAAAGATATAGTTAACAAAGTGTATCATGTTAGTTGTGACCGAAAGAGTGAAAGTAGTTGTGACTGAAAGAGTGAAAGAGTAATAAGTTATGATTGTTGATAATAGTTAAATGAGTTTTTCTTTATACATTTTATGTTTCTAAATATAAAATAAGATTACAAGTATTTGATTGTTGTTAATAATTTGATCTAATGGATCATAGTTTTTTCATTTTATAGCTCATTATACATTACTCATTGAATAAATTGGGTTTGGATCAATGCTTCAATATATTGCTGTTGCATTAAGTTAGTATAGAATGAATGTGGTAGAAAGATTAGGATTTCTATGAGATTGCATTGTGATTATGGTTAATTCATTTAATCGAATGCTATTCCTATTTTATAAGTATAAATATTTTTACAGACTGAACTCTTCCTTCGCACGGAGAACAACGGTGGGGATCAGCTCAATAAAGGCGGGACTCTTTCTAATTCCGATCTCAAAACTGAGGTGAGAGAACATAAGGAATGTGTGGGAGGACAAATATAGTTAAGAGGAAATATTTAAGAACGATGTGTAATAAAGGGATTTAAGAGATTTGATGATTTGGACAAATTTAGAATGCTTTTATACTTCTTATTATGCAAAATAGTAATACATCTAAATTTTGCTATATAAAATATCTAGAGAATTCTATATAATCTTGATAATTCAACTACTACAAAGTATCTGCATTTTGTACTACATAATTCTAGAGAATTCTACTACTTCCTTCGTCCACGATAAATGATTCGTTTTGCTATTTTAGAGTGTCTACAGCTAAATAACCCATTTGTTTTTTTTCCTTACTCATTTTTAGTCAAAATGGATCATTTAATTGTGGATAAAGAGAGTACTTACATAACATCTTCAATTAGATAATAGTATAAAAATACTTTTACTATAAAAATTAAATTTATTTATTTTATTCCAACACCAACACGACACTAGTAAATAGCATGTGTGAATCTTGCAGGTAGGGATTCTGAAATCCGAGCTAAAAAGATTGAACTCAGAGAATGAGCATTTGAAGGAGACGCTAGCTCAAGCCACCAACAAATACAATGGCTTGCAAATGCATATGCAAAAATTCATTCAAGAAAAACAGCAAAACATTGCTGAAGAAGGTAAGAGCTCCCATGGAAATGGTTCATCCTCAATGCATCGACAATTTGTCGATACCGGAGTGCCAGCCGGGGCTAATGCCAGCGACATTTCTTCGTCTGAAGGCCCGGCTGATGACGAGAATCTAAGCCCTCAACACAAAATTCTCACTCATTCTGCTTCTTCCAACAGTGTCGATCAGGCCACTGAGGCCACCATCCGGAAAGCCCGGGTTTCTGTTAGGGCCCACTCTGAGGGCCCTATGGTATTATAATCTTTTATTTTAATCTCGTATTTTATTTCATTTGATAAAAAAATAATTTGACTTTTGAAACATGAAATGGCAGATGAATGATGGATGTCAGTGGAGGAAATATGGTCAAAAGATAGCCAAGGGAAACCCGTGCCCTCGTGCATACTATCGTTGCACGATGGCAGTGGCTTGTCCAGTTAGGAAACAAGTTCGTTTCCCAAAACAAATTTTTTGTTTGATTTTCAAAATTTTATTTTTTATTTTTTATCATTTATTGTTAATTATGTAGGTGCAAAGATGCGCGGAGGATAGAAGCGTTCTCATAACGACATACGAGGGGCACCACAACCATCCGTTGCCACCAACAGCTATGGCTATGGCGTCCACGACCTCATCGGCTGCAAGAATGCTCCTCTCCGGCTCAATGCCGAGTGCGGACGGCTTAATAAACTCGAGTTTCCTAGCACGGACGCTCCTCCCTTGCTCCACCAACATGGCCACTATCTCCACCTCCGCGCCCTTTCCCACGGTTACATTAGACCTAACGAAATCCCCGAAACCCCTGCAATTTCCCCGAGCTCCGATCCCCTTTCCTACACCACCGGCCGCGGCCCTGCTACCACAGCTCTTAGGCCAGGCATTGTATAACCAATCCCAATTTTCCGGTCTACAAATGTCTCAAGAAATGGATCAAAACAATCAGCAACTGCAAAATTTAAATTCATCAACTAATCAATTAGGGCAGACTAATAATGACACTTCTTCAAATTCAATTCAGGCTAATGATCCTAATTTTGCTGCGGCATTGGCTGCAGCCATCACCTCCATCATAGGCGGTTCGTCTACGTCTACGAACAACAATAGTAGCAACAACAACAACAACGATGCCAATAATGGATCCAACTTTTATTTCAAATGATGAAGGTGATGCTGCTGCTGATGATGATGAAGTAGTTTTTTTTTTTTATTTGAGGGTTCTACTTCAATTTTGCGGTATTCAATTCGTTATTTTTTCATGTTATTTTGATTATTTTTCCCCGTCTCAATAATGCAATTGTGATTGATGTTCCCGAAGAGAACATGGCATTCATATATACTACATGGATAAAGGAATGATGAAGAAATGTTCCTGAACTTTTCTACGAGTACTATTTCTTTATGATTAAGTCCTTCAATTTATGAATACTTTTAGTTTTATATTGATTTTGTTAATGATTGTTAACTAAGTTTGATCATGATCATATATAACGTTTTTAAATTTTTGATGTAGTTAATATCTTATATTTACTTGTTTTTATAAAAATAAATAATTACAATTAATATAAAATATTTTGTAATTAACATTCAATTAATTTGTTGTTATATTGTTCATTAATTCACAATTAGGAGAACAAAAATTGTTTATTGTTAAATTGATTTCACATGTGTTCACTTCAGTCTTGTATAGTACTACTATTTTCTCTGTCCAATAAAAGATATTTCATGTTTCTTTTTTAAAATTTTTACTAATGAATTTCATACGATATAACAAAAGTATAAACATGCTATTAGAAAAGAGGGGAAAAATACAATACAATAAAAAAATGATGAGAAAGGGTATTAAAGTAAATTCAGATGATTATTGGCCTTATCTATGATATATATAAATACAGTATCTGAGTAAATTTGGTAGATTATTTATCTGGAAGAATGGGGGAATTCATGCGGGCCGGGCCTATAAATAAACATGGGCCACAATGTAGTTTAACTAAGCTGTCAAACATTAGTTTGATCATGATAATTATTTATCATGCCCTCATCATATCTACCAAACATGCATAAATATCAAAACCCAATAAATTTATATTAAAAGCAACAAAAATTTTTTAGTGTAAGATCGATTGTCTAGTCTCACATCAAATTCATAAAAAAAAAGTGTCAAAAAGTTTGGCAGATCAATTTTAGACTTCATAAATCCTTTTTAAATCGCATAACATAGCTTATAGGTTGGAAGTATTAAGTTATTTCTAAAGTTTGGCAGATCAATTTTAGATTTCAAACCTTCGACGCTATATATAAGCCTTGGAAGTCCATATACAATAATAAACTCAATTACAAACTTATCATGGCATCCAACAAAATCAAACTATCTCTACTTATTACATTTCTTGCAATTTTGACGTATTGTGAGGCAGAAATAGATGGGGATCTTAAGAAGACTGAAATGACGGTCTACTACCACGCATATACTGCCGGCCCAAATACCACTGTGATCGACATACCAGAAGCCACGACCGGGGAGGTCCAAGACGGGACCAAGTTTGGAGCCATGTTCTGCACAGACGATCGAATAACCGAAGGAATTGAGGAAGACTCACCCCTGATTGCAAGGGCACGAGGTATCTATGTCGTATCGGCCCTAGACGGGTCCCACGCGCACATGCTAGTGTCAATTGTGTTTGTCAATGGAACCCATAAAGGTAGCACGTTGGAAGTACAAGGTTCTTACCAACATTTTGAGCCGGTCACGGAGACTGCTATTGTCGGCGGCACCGGAAAATTCCGTCTAGCCCGCGGCTATGCTACTTTTGAGACTCCTTACATTGATATGGATCGTCGGTATTTTCTCACCATATCTAATATGACTATTCTGCATTATTAAAACTCTTTTCTATAAAATGTTGGTTCATGAATAATACTCTACATTGTACTTCTTGTTGACTTTGATAAATAATTGTGTACTTCTATATAATTTGTAAAACTTGTCTCATTCAATAAATGAAATACTATACTGCTCCTATTCTTTCTTTTTTTTTAATTTGTGTCAAAAGAATATAATTACTGGTTTTGGATTTCTGGCAATCCAAAAATCTGAATTGGACCGAATAAGTTTTCGGTTTTTGCACAAATAGTTAGTGTAGGAATCGAAAAACCGAATTTTGCCTCAATTTTATTATAGTTCAAATTTCAATAATTAAATTAAATAAGATTTAGTTCAAAAATTGACTTACTCATTCAATTTGTAAAAAGAATTTATATTAATCCGTTGAAACTTGAAACAACATATTCTTAATACAAAATTAATTTGGATTGATTCAGATAAAAATTTTAATAGTTCAATTCCCAAAAAAAATTAATAATCCAACACCAAAAATTATAGCAATTTGGTGCCTAAATATTGAAATCAACCCACAACAAAATTCATTATTCATTATCTAATATTAAAATTATAATATATAAGTATATTTTTATTTGAAAGAAAATTATAAAATATAAAATTTAAATTTAATACGGTTCTTGAGTAGAACCCAAAAACAGCGAGAAAAAAATCTTGTAACCGAAACAACATATTCCTAATCCAAAATTAATTTGGATTGATTCGAATAAAATTTTAAACAATTTAATGCCTAAAATAATTTAATGCCAATTGAAACACCTTAAAATCTAGTAATTCAATACCTAAAATTTGAAATCAACACACAACAATATTCATTTTTCATTGTCCAATATTAACAATATAATATATTATACTTTTATTCGAAAGAAAATTATAGTAAAATATAAAATTAAAATTTAATACAGTTCTTGGGTATAGAACCGGTGGGAACAATATCTTGTAACCGGAATCATACTGATAAGTAGTATACTACTTTGGTTCTTTACGAAACTGGTTAAAATCGTTTCGGTTGACCGAGGAGAACTGAATAAACACGATCCTTTGCTAGGGAGGAGAGCAAATAAACAGCATCACTGCGTGTCTTCGTCATTTGAACAATTTACATCAATACAAAAGAATTGCAATTGAAGTATGCATCACCATTTCAACCATGTGTTGTGCTCTCCTCCGCAAGTAATTATTTCATGAATAAATACACGATACTCATTATTATATAAAACATAATCTCTAATTTGTATTCTCAAAATTAAAATTTATTGCATCCATCAAAATCACATTATCTTTTCTTCTATTTCTCGGCCAACCCTAGAGACTAAAATGACACTTTAATTAGTGTACCAAAATTATTTCGGCGGCTAGAGCTCAACCAATCACCCAGCCTTTGATTTCACTACATATAGATATAGAGCCATGTTGTTAAAAATAAAGTAAGTTAGATACTCCTATAAAATTGATAATCCCACATTTTCAGTCAAACCCACAAATATATTAACGAGCTTCTTTATGAAATTTTTTAATACCCTAGCTACTAGTATAATGCAAATCTTCTCTATGAGAATTAAAATCCTTTCTAGATTAACCTTTGTGGTTCCAGCTTATTTCCTATTGCTAGTAGATTATTTTATAGTATTAAACTATTAATTAAATCAGCATTAATTTTGAATGAAAGCACCTAATATTAATTAGGCTTTGAGATCACCTATTATTTGGATGAAAAAAGATGAACTAACCCTAGTTGGATTTCTAGGGCAGCTTTTCACGTTATAAAATGAGAATAATTTTGTACCACTACTACTATATACTAGGTAGAATAGTGATATATCTCACCAATTTGGTGAGATACATAAATGAGTGAAATAGTGAATTTTCGTCGGGTCTAGACAGGCCTATTGCTCTAATGCGGGCCATGAAATAGAAGTACGTTTGTTTACAAACAAATGGAAATACACTGATACAAATTCTTATCTTGGCATTACTACTCTATCAAACGAGTCCTTACATAATAAAAAACTATATAGACTTCCAATTTATAGAATATTAGCTAGGTAGATTCAATAGAAATAAAGCTAGATTGCATAAACATTGAAGGGTAAAATAAATTATTATGCTAAATCAAATGATATTAAGAAGATATCTTAGAGATTATTGTAATGTGATCTTGGCCGAGATTTTCTCTAAGGCCATATCACATTATTCTTTTATTACATTAAGAGAGACTATATATTAATTATAAACATCAAAATTATTTTTTGGCTCATAATTAAAATATTTCACAAGCCAAAAATGTAAGCATCTATACTTGAAGCGATACAGGTTTGATTCTTAAGGAAGCGGGCCTTTAAATTTATATTTATTGTATGTGTGAGTTGCTCAAGCGGCAGAGAGATTAATGTTTGATGTCAAATTTTTAGCCTCAACTATCAGGTTCGACTCCTCCGTGATTTTTTAAATTTAAATTCATTCACCCAAAAAAAAAGAGAAATTATAAAGGTTCTGTATTTTGTTTGCAATCCCAATTACAGATAGATTAATACGTATTGAGACAATGCAGTAGATAAATTAAGTACAAAAAAGGGTATGAACAAATTATTAGATTCGCGACTTTCCGCACTAGTATAATTGTTATGCAAGTTTTTGGCTCATTTTTATCTATCGGTACTATAAATACATTCCAATTATGCAATCAAATTGAAAAAACACGAACAAAAATCAAACATACTTTCGCTTTTTCTACAGAGTTCAAAATTTCTAAAGTTATGACAATCAAAATCTCTATATTTCTTTTTCTTGCCTTTTTTGACTGTTTTCAAAGGCAAAATTAGGGCCTATGAAAGAAACCCAAATGACGGTCTACTTCCAAGATTATTCGGGTGGGCCCAACGCAACTGTGATAGATAACGGGCCCATCAAACGGGCTACTTAGTTTCACAAAATTTGGAGCTATATTCTGCACGGATGATCCAATAACCGAGGGGTTTGAGGAAAGCTCTACCCATATTGCTAGGGCCCAAGGTATATACGTGACTTCAGCTCTAGATGGGTCCAACACCCACGTTTTAATATCGATTATTTTTATCAATGAAGAATATAACGGTAGCACGTTAGAAATACAAGGGACCAGTTTCCAGTTTGAGCGGGTAAGAGAAGTGGCAATGGTGCGTGGCACTGGTAATTTCCGATTAGCTCTCTGTTCAACTTTTGAGGCATTTTCTTACGACTACGCGAGTGATTATGCCATCATCCAATTCAATGCTACCGTGCTACACTATTAGATACTACTAGTATTTAACCACCAAGGAAAATTTTCTTTCTAATGGTTCGTATTAAATTTTCTTGTCTATTAAAATAAAATTAAAAATAGCTCAAATTCAATTAATTTTGTTGTACTTGAATTTTATTCATCAATTATCATTTGTTATACATGTGACTGCAGTAACATATCTTAAGCCAATTAGTATTGTTTATTTAATATATAGGAGTACTATTTTACTGAATTTTTATATAGTTCGGGAAACAATACATGTTGTAAATGAATGCATATGAGATGACCGAGTCTAGTGCCTGAACAGATCAGATTCGCAATTCATATATTCTTCCATCTAACCATATTTTAATCATTAAAATTACTTATGTGTCTCACTTTGACTTGTCATTCATTTTTTTTTA
Organism: Salvia hispanica; assembly: GCF_029641045.1. NCBI lineage: Eukaryota > Viridiplantae > Streptophyta > Magnoliopsida > Lamiales > Lamiaceae > Salvia > Salvia hispanica. Next base: position 47,474,587 of record NC_142695.1, on the reverse strand, counting down.
AATATAAAAAGTTAGTTCAAAAATTTAGTAGAATGTGGGTCTTGGATTTATATATTAATTTATTAATAAAGTAAGAAAGAAATGAGTTATTAAAATGTAGTAAGATCTAAAAAATATAAATTAAATAAAATATTTAATGAGGATTGTCTAAAATGAAAAGGTTGGACAGATAATGGGAGACTATCATGAGATAGAGACTGAGCAGTTAAGTTCTTCTACTTATAAGTTTCTCTTTTTTTTTTTTTTATAAAAAACTAGTATCACATATGATATTTTAAAATATTAATTTCTGATCATAAATGAGTATAATAAAATTAAAATTGATATTATTATATTAAAATTGTAAATAAAAAATATAAAGTGTACTAACAATGAAAAAAATAAGTAACGAAACTTTAGTTAATATGAGAATTAAAAATATATACAATAATGCATTGAAACATTGAAACATAATCAATTTGAAACAAATTACATAATATAATAGAAAACACAGCCACGCTGACGACAATTGATTTGTCTCCACCACTGTTGGGATGCTGCTGCATTTGGTGCTGGTCGGAGCCGGCCCAGAACGACGGCCAGTATGTGGCATAGTCGCTGCCAGAGTACAGCGGTGATACGAACTGATTTGGTGGTTGTGTGGGATCTGGAAAAATCATTTTACTTCTTTTTGTGATCTCAGTGGCATTCAATTCTGAAACAAGAACTTTTTTAATCAAGAATCATTTCTTTTTCTCATTGGAACCAATCAAATCCAAATGAAAACAAAAATCATAAGAATTAAATTTTAAAACCAATACTAACATAATAGAATGAAGAGATTATTGGCATGCAAATATTTAAAATTTGAATAGATTTTTATGAAAGTAATTAAAAAATAAATAAGGATTATGTATGAGTATAATAATAATAAAAAAAATCAATATACTATATTATATAACACTATTTCAATATATATGAGGCGAATAAATTTTGTTTGTGCAAATTATAGGAATAGATGTATAGATGTGAAAAGCCAATATATGGATTAGTTTGTTATGCCTTCAATGAAATGAAATTGTCGCGATTTAATTTGTAATCAATTCGAAATATTTTAATATTCCTAATTATAATATTTTTAACTGAAATCTTATTAAGAACTTGTGTTACTAATTCTTACCCCACAAACTTAAGCCGCCTCTCTGAAATATGGCATCCAATCCCCATCCGTCTCTTGATCTGGGTTTCCGCTTGCTGCCATTTCAAGAGAATTAGCAAGGTGTAGTTGAAGATGGATTTATATTAGGGCAAGGCAAATTGTATCTGACCTTGATCTCATTTGCCATCTCAGGAGTAAGATTTATATGTTGATTTAACCCAGAACGTGCAGCATACATTGTAGAGTTGTTGAATAGAACCTCCCACTCTCTCCATGTAGACTCCCACTCACTCCACACGTAGGCTTGCAAAATATGTGCAAAATAACTACCCTTTATTTGGTAATTAATACCAAGCCAGCGACATCGACGATGAGAATCAGCAGTGCTTGGCGGAGGTCGGCGCCGCGAAATCGATGATATCTTAAGTGATGAGACGATTCGACGACGGAAATCTCGCCGGCGTCGATCTTGCGTTGGGGATCCTGCGGCTGGTGTGGTCTCCGACGGCGGAAAACAAGCAGATCGTGGAGGAGAAACCCAACCTTTTCTAATCGATTCTATGGATTCTGAATAGCAAATTGGAAGATTCACAAAAAACAGACGCGCTAAATCTGTTAAAAAACGCAGTAGAAATATCGAATTCGAGTTTTTATGAGAAATTGAAGCTGAATTTCTTCAAAGAGATGGTGAGGATTTTGAGATTGAAATCGACGGCAGCGGCGGCGAAGAGAACGGTTCTGAAATTCCCCAGGACCTTCGATCCCCTCATCACAAGCCATGTCTGCTCCTGCATTTTCATTTAATACAGCTTCTAGCACCACAAACAACACACAAAATCAATCAATTGAAATTAAGAACAATCGAGGGGAGAGAGATCGACGCACCGGCGGCGGGAGAAGAAGAGGGGGGGGAGGAGGAGGAGGAGGGCGGCGACGCCGTAGGCGTAGACGGGGAAGACGTTGAGGCACTCCATCGACACCATGGCGCCGATGATTTCTAAAGATAAAAATAATTAGGATTTTAATTAGTGACTTAAAAATGAGAATTAAAGGTCTAATTTGGTCAAAATTAAGTTAAACTCGTTGACCGTTGTAAAATTAACAGAACTATTGACGGAGGACTAATTGTGATCCGATTTGAAATGTGCAGGACCAAAAAATTCAAAAAATAAAGTTTAGGATCAAAATCATAAAATGGTCACATGTTCAGAACTAGTTTTGCCTTTACTCATAAAATAAATTGACAGCACAAGTAATATATATTGATTCCTAAGCATTAAATGTTTTAGTTCTCTCCTTCACTATTCCAACCACGCAGCTTTTAACTTTTTAAGAAATTAAAGATTTAAAGGATCTTTCCAGTCTATAGAAAATATTTAAGGTAGCAAATTTTGTTAATATTAGTTGACCCCAGTTTTAGGTTCATCACTTAGAGCACTCCCAATGGTCCGGCTAAAAACTCTCTTATTTCTCCCTAACTTCTGCCACATCAGCACCAAAATTTATCCCCAGTTTTTAGCCAACTTTTTAGCCAACTTTTAGCCAACTGCTCCAATGGTTTCTCCCTTATTTCTCCCTAACTCAACATTTCATTTTTACATCATTACTAATTTAATTGTTTTATTTTTGTATATAATAAAGCTAGCTAATTTATAAGACAAGACAAATAATAGTAATAAAGTTCGTTGTATTAAACACGAGTAAAAAATTACAACGACGAAAATTAAAAAAAAATAGAGGGGAAATTATTTTAAATTAATTATTAAATTTTAAATTTATAGGGAGGGAAATTAAAAAAAAAAAAAACTATTTTTATCGCCGGATTATCGCCCACAGTGGTCGGCGATAATCCGGCGAATTTTCGGGAGTTGGCGTTAATTCGGGAGAATTAACGCCGAATTATCGCCGAATTCTCCCTAATGCCCGGCGATAATCGGCGATTTTTCGCCGGATTTAACGCCGACCCATTGGGAGTGCTCTTATAACGTTAAATAAGACAGAGCAAGAGAACTGAAATGTAATGGAATTTAGCAGAGTCAAAGCCTAGTATCTAAATTGACTTTTAAATATTAAATGCTCTTATGCTGAAATGCGTCATGCTTATAGTGTGCATTAATGGAATGGGGGTTGATGTAGATTACTTCTTCCTATATATATATATAGGCAGGATGCAGATTAAACATTGAAATTGAGCATAAATGGGGTTTTCTCAAAAATGGGGGTGTGTGGTGCCCCTTGTTGTTATTTTGGTGTTGAATATGAGTGTTGAGATTGTTTCTGATGAGAAAGTTGAGGTGAAGGGTCGTCGTGGCCATCATGGAAAAGGACACAATGGCGGTGTAAGAGGAGGGGAAGGCTTTGGTGCTGGTGCTGGAGGGGGTGGTGGAGCTGGAGGAGGAATAGGTGCTGGTTCAGGGAGTGGTGTTGGATTTGGAGGTGGAGGTGGAGGTGGAGGCGGAGGAGGTGGTGGTGGAGGAGGAGGGATTGGGAGTGGTTTTGGCTCAGGTGGAGGTGGGCTCGGTGCGAGTGCAAGTGATAGTGGAGGAGGCGGAGGAGGTGGAAAAGGTGGTGGAGGTAGTATTGGAGGTGGTTTTGGGTCAGGTGGAGGATATGGAGGTGGAGGTGGGTTCAGTGGGAGTGGAAGTGGAGGTTTAGGAGGAGGCGGGGGAGGTGGAAAAGGTGGTGGAGCTGGTAGTATTGGAGGTGGTTTTGGGTCAGGTGGAGGGTTTGGAGCAGGAGGTGGCAGTACAGGCGAAGGTCATGGAGGAGGAGGTGGTGGAGGCAGTACTATTGGGGGTGGTTCCGGCTCGGGTGGAGGGACTGGAGCAGGAGGTGGTGCTGGTGGCAGTACAAGTGGTGGTCATGGAGGAGGTGGTGGAGGTGGCTTTGGCTCTGGTGTTGGGGGTGGTTTCGGTTCAGGTGGAGGGATTGGAGTAGGAGGTGGTGCTGGTGGCAGTACAGGTGAAGGAGGGATTGGGGCAAGAGGTGTTTGGGGTGATTCGGGATCAGTTGGAGGGATTGGAGGGTTTGGAGCAAGAGGTGGAGGATTTGGCTATGGCAGTGGATTTGGTGCCGGTGGTTCAGGACAAGGTGGTGCAATTGTGTAGAATTGGTAGCGCTGGAGAATTTTGAAATAGCATTGGAGTTGGGAACGATGACGATTATTATCCTAAAATATTTACATTAGTTGCCTTCAAACATTCTTATGTTTCTTGTAACGAAAATTTATCAGTTGAGACGTTTCCAACACATATTACTGGAATACTGATTATGCAAATGATTCATACACCTCAAAACTCAAAACAGATCCCTCGGTTTAATCTTCGCAACTCAACTCCAATCCTCCCAGTCCGGAGTGATATTCATCTCCACATTCTCATTTCCACTTCCCATTTTTAAACCAAATTCTTGAGCATCTACGCCTAAAATGACATCACCAGGGTCTCTTGAGGCGGCTGAAGAGGGCCGCCTTACCTCCGACACAAGCATACCAGGGAATGATTCCGACGAACAGTAGTTGTGCAAAGATGATAGCATATAAGCGAACACAATGCTGCCAATCACAACAACTGTATTGTTTGTAAGAAGAGACACAGTGATGGCTATTTCTTAAACTTGTTTCTCTTGGTTCTGCTTGGGTGGAATAGATAAAAAGCTACTCTTAAATGGTTCATTCATAAATTCAATAAAATCTTTGGACTAGCTAGTGGATAACGTGAACTTCTATTCAATGAAGAAATCAGTCGGAAAGCATGTAAATTTTACTATATGTAGTACGTATTTAAGTGAACGACATTTTCAATCATTAATTAGAACCAAATATGGAAATAAAATGGATAGTGGAGTGTGGACCACCTTATTATTCATAAGAATGTTAAATTGGAGAGTTCGAATTGATTTTTATTACTTCAATGCTCATAAATGTTAAATTGGTAGTATTTGAAAAGGCATTGAGGCAAGCTTGTGATGGACATGGCAGTTGAAAGTGGTGCAATTTGTTGCAATGCTCCAACGACGTATCATCTTACTTTACAAATATGGTGTTTCAATCTCAGCATTTTATTCTTCTAGGCATGTACATACATTTGCGAGTTTGGAATATGAATGTCAATTGGGTTGGCCCGTTGGGTTTCAGGCCAACCCTATTCGGATTGCGAGTCAATCGGGTGCGGGCTAATTGGGTTGTGATTTCTTCTAGGATATAAAAGGCCGGGTTTCGGGCTAGCCCAGTGAGTTAATTGGGTTGCTACCGATAAAATTAACATGCGATCAATCCAATAAATAATTATGGAAATTAGTCATATTCATAAAATATAAAATACTTAATTATGATAAATTTGAGATATATGTTTAAACTCAATCATAAACATGATCAAATATTGATATTTGAGATATTTCGTGAAATTCTAATGCATGTTTTAGAAATTTAAATATTTTTTTTGAAGTTTATAATTTAATTATCAATTATTATATTAATGGAAATTCAATATATAATTTGTATATTTAATATGAAACTGATAGTTAATTTTTTAGTTATCTATATGATAAAATTAATCAATGAAGTGTCGAATTAGGAGTAAAAAAAATAGAATAATAGAAATTTTATCGGGTTTCGGCCAGCCCATCGGGTTTTCGAGTCTGGCCCTAACGGGTTGCGGGCTAATCAGGTTTTGATTTTATCGGACTAAAAATTTACAGCCCTAACCCTATAAATTTAGTGGGCTATAGGCCAGTCCACGAGTTTCGGACTGCACTGACATCCCTAAGTCTCCACACGAAGAAGAAATGTCATTTAAAAGAGATAAATATTACTACTAGTATTGTTAAATTTTGGTTAAACATATTGAACTTCGAGTTTGTTTTCCCCAATATTATAAAAAAAATGTAATCACCACCTTAACTGAAGAGCACGGAGGTGGGCCCATACCCACTTTTACTCCTTGTCCTTAGCTAAGAGCACAACACCCACATCCGTGCTCTTAGCTAAGGACAAGTTCAAGGGTCCCACCATTTTATTATTCAATTTAAATACTTCAATTACTAAAAACATTTATACAATATAAAAAATACATTAAAAAATAAAAATTACATAATTAAAATCCTAAAAATAAAAATTACATAATTAAAATCCTAAAAAATAAAAATATATAATTAAAATCCTAGAAAATAAAAAAAAATACATAATTAAAATCCTACAAATTAAAAATTCACATAATTAAAGTGTTATGGGAATTTTTTTTTGTTGAAGTGGGAATATTTATAGATGAAAATGTGAATTTTGGGAAAAAAAATTTGAAAAATAAATTAAAAGTGGGTAGAAAACGGATATAATTTTTTGGGAAGTGGAAAATATTTTTTTTATTTAAAAACAATTTTTTGAATAAAATTCGAATTTTAAAAAATAATAAAATAAAAAATCGAATTTGCCAACGACTATGCCGCCACGTAGGGCTGCTCAGCGGCACGGACGTGCTCTTAGCTAAGAGCAGCGCCATGCCACTGGCACGGACGGACGAGCTGCAGCGGCGGACGGACGCCGCCTGCTCAGCGGTATGGACGGACGAACGCAATTCCTCCAACCGCTGCGGATGCTCTAATATTAGTTCTGAAAGGCATGCTCTATTCATCATAAACTAATAACTTTTTCATAACAAATTAATCTTATATACTAGTAGTACATATTTTAGTCCAGGGTTAATTGCCAAATAATGCCAGAATTAAGATCTAATTTTGAAGATTTTAATGCGAAGTTGCAATAAAATTATCACAAAAAAGGTAATATTATTTCAACATTACAAAATTGTAGTAACAGTATAAACAAATTCAAAGTTTGTATATTAATTGATGAATAAGCAGTCAGTTATGGAAGAGCATTGACTTTGGCTGCAATTACAATTTATATATGGACCACCAATCAATTAAGGCATTTGGGCGGTGTGTTAGGTCTAGGTGGGCTCTTGATAGCCGTTTGCCAAATATTATTGTTTATGCCATAGTTAGAATATTGCTAACTTAACTATCTACTGCAAAAAACTACATAACGAAGTTTCTTAACTTCTTTTTCCTAAATTAAAAGGGTCTAGAATAATAGGCACCATTTTGTTATACTCTCTCTATTAGTTTATTGTATACTTATTATGTACATTATTAACGTACGGATGCCTAGATATGAAAAACAAAAAATTAATTAAAATTTGATTGAAAAGTGTAAAATAAGTAATTAATATATTAGAATTTGATTAAAATACATCACTTGTTCTAAAACATTCCAAATCCACAAATGTCACTAACAGAATGTTTTTTTAAGTACCGACAGAATCAACTCTCGTGTGACAAAATACACATTGCTCAAAAATATGACTTTTGCAAGCTTCATATACAAATAGAAGGTGTCGATAACAAATTTTCTTGTCTTCAAAGTTGTAAATCCATAATTTTAAATGGAATTGGGCCAGTTTATTTGGACTGGTTTTGTTATTAGTGTACTAGTAGTATATTAGTATATCATTTTATGACAATAAAAAGGAGATGGCAGGGAAGATTTATGATAAATTCACACGTGATTTTCGATTTCATTTAAAAATAATTATGCAAACATTGAATAGAAATTTAATATTTTCCTAAATATGCAGATATTTAATTTGAAAAGTTAATTTTTTAAAATTATTGCAGAAGAGTAATAATTCACTTTAACTTATTTAATACTACTAATGAACAAATTTCAAATGTAAAATACGTGAAAACTTCAATTACATTTATACAATTTATTTTAGATAAATCAGTACTTCATAAATTAATAATCATGAATGTGAACGCAACAGTGGAATAAATCAATTTGACTATTGTTTGATCCACATTTTGCGCCGGATGTTCATTATATAACTACAAACCGACATGCTCAAAATTGTTCTCCTCCCACGTATGTTTATTCTTTTTTTTTTTTCACTAATAAATTATGATATGATATCTTATTTCCAACTACTTGTTTAGCCATGTCTGTATACTTGAGCATGTAAGTTGACTCGACCCATCTACCTATTTCACAATTTGCTTTAACTAAAAACTAAAATTTACATTTATCAGCATGATTAATACAACTAGCTTTGATAGCAAAAGCACAACCATATTCCAAAAGATACCGATTCAACAGCTAAGATCACGTGGGTTAATAACAACACTTCACCATTAATGATTAAACCACCCATATTTAGGATTTTAAATTCCAAACTCTCAGTTTCAAAATACATGTATACAAAATATTTAATTCCAAAAATAAAATAAAATAAAATACTCAAACACCCTTAAAATCGGTCAACTAGTGTTTCTAAATGAGACGCCCACCACTTGAAAATACTATGCATCAAAACTAAACCAAACGGATAACCTCTCTCTTAAAAAAACACGCACATCTCCCGCAACCAAGGGAGAGAAAATTCCCCAATCTAGAGAGAGAAAGACAAAAATTGAGAGGAGAGAGAGGAACGGTGCGAGAGACGGAAATTGAGATCGCTAACAATGAAGCAGCAGCAATGGCAGCTGTGCAGAAAGAAGACTCAATTCAACATTAAGAAGAAATTCCTTTGGAGAATCTCTATCCTGCGCCGATACGTTCTATCGGTTTGGAGCCAATTCCTGGCTTGCTGGAGCGGAAAGATCTCCGGGAACTACAGGCCTCTGCCGCCCAATTCCTCCGACACCACCACCACCGTCTCCTCCTCCTCCTCGCCGCCGCCCTCTACCGCCGCCCCGATCCCGTTGCGGCTTAGCTATGGGAAGGATTCCTCGGATTTGGTTTCATTGAAGATTAGCCTCTTTGGCGATTCAAACATCGGGAAAACGAGTTTTCTGGTTAGTTTCATCTTTTTTTTTTCTAATTTGTCTATTTTCAAACGTGTTTAATATTTATTATAAATTAATTGAGGTGTTGTTGGTTTTGATTTGAAACGTGGGAAGTTTTTATTTAGTGTTCGATTAATTGGATATGTACATCTGTTTAAGGTTAGAAAATTCATGTGTTATTTTAATTATAATTTGAGTAGTAAATTATATATAAAAAAATGATCTACTTATTGGACTTCATTTAAAATTTTAACTGTTGTCTAGTCTAGGCATATATAACATATCTTTCGTGACCTACTATTTTGTTAAGTATTGAACAAAAATACTACTACTATCGTTTTCTAACTTCAAATTTACACTAGTCATAAAAGTTGTACAGTATAAATCTTAAAAGAAGTATCCGTATGGTATGTGATTTAATTGATTTGTAGTAACAATTTAATATTGGACCCAATTTCAAAATCCGGGCATTTGTAACAATAATGAAATACCCGATAATATATTTTTTAACTTATTTATTACGTGCATAATTATATAGGGAGGTTTGATCTGTTGCTTAACTTTTTTAAGTTGCTAAATCCTCAATGCATTGTATTAAAATGTCAACACAAATTTGTGCTGACATTTTCAATACACTACGTTGACGAGTTAGTAAATTTGCAATATAAGAAAAAGTTAGCATTATAACACACCTCATTATATAGGAGTATCTATTTTCAATTTGAGGATATATTGTAGTAGTACTCTTTCCGTTCCCTCATAGTTGATGCAGAACTTTTCCGTAAGAAAGTGATGTTTAGTGCATTAAGTAGATAGATAAAAGAGCAGAGAATATAGTAGAAAGTAAATAAAGTAGTAGTAAGAAAGAACAAAGTACCAAAAATGGTTACGATTTACTACTATGAGAAAACTTTTTAAAATGGAAAAATGATTCAACTATAAGGGAACGTAGGGAGTGCTAAGTTTGAAATAAAAAAATTGTGTGGATATATCTGATAAAAAGGACTATACTTAAGAGATGGAATAAGTAGTAATATATTCATTTATAAATTTATTAGATCAAATGAGATTATGAGAGTGAGTAATGTGTACTCCTCGCTGGTAATTACAGGATAAAAGGTTTAAATTTTAATAATTTTCCTTATTTTACTAGTATATGCTAACTGTGTGTTTGGATCAAGACAAAATATGCAGGTATAAAGAAAAGAGACGAAGAAAATGCAGGGATGGGAATAAATCGAGTCGACAAAATATTGGATGTGAAAGGGGCAAGGATCTCTTATAGCATATGGGACGTGGGAGGTAAATTGATCAATTAATTCTGCATCACTTTCTTTTATTTCATATTGGATAAAGAAATATTACTACTAGTTTTGATAAGATGATGGATTATTGGCAGCTTAAATCACAAACTTACTTTGATGGAATTGGGAAATTTTGGGGAATATGGTGTTGTTTTGAGGTTCTCAAACTGGTGGAAACAGTATCAAATTTTGCTTATTTTCTTGACACATCATTTTTGTTATGTGAAGGTGATGAATCTTCGCGTGATCAAATTCCCGTAGCTTCTAAAGATTCAGTGGCTATGCTATTTATGTTCGATCTTACCAGTCGGCGTACATTAAAAAGGTACGATTGCGATCATATCATATCAGTTAAAATCAAAGCTAAAAAGCAGTAAAATTCAAGTGTAAAGATTTAGCATAGTATTTTATTATGTTAATTTCAAACCTAGACGAATAGTATTTATTTGTAATGCTGGTGGTTGATTGCAGTGTGATCAGATGGTATCAAGAAGCCAGTAAATATAACCAGGTAAAATTCAAATGCATTTGCTTTTTACTTATAACCTTTCGATTTACATTTCCATGTTTTCTTGCATTGATTTTTGTCTACCTTCTCCCATTCTGTTCTTAATTTGTCAATAGTTTTATGTAACATCCTGGAATATATTGTCTTGTAATGCAGACTGCAGTTCCAGTATTTATAGGGACCAAATTTGATGAATTTATGCAACTTCCTATAGCTTTGCAATGGACAATTGCAAGCCAGGTAAAATTATGAATTTTTATTTAAGTATAAATTTCTTTTTAAACTATCAATTTTGATCTTGATGAAATGACAGGCAAGAGGGTATGCAAAGGCTCTCAATGCACCACTATTTTTTTCCAGTGCAAAATACAACATAAATGTGAATAAAGTTTTCAAGTTCATCACAGCCAAGCTCTTCAATTTGAACTGGAAATTGGAGCGAAATCTCACCATTGGAGAACCCATTATTGATTTCTAGTTCTCATCTTTCTTTTACCGGAATTTTCTGTAGAAAAGTTCCGTAGAAAATATTAGTCGAGTGAAAAGTGAGTGCAGTCAACCAGTTGCCGGATTTGCATAGTGCTACGCGGATATGATATGTTGCATGTGTTAGTGTATCGTAGAGAAGATAAATGTGTATCCGGTGATCTCGAGTTGTTTAGACTTTAGATAGTGTCCAAAAGAAAAGGAGATGAATGTATATGTGCTTCCAGAAAGAAAAACAACGAAGCACGACGTCCCGATTCTTTGAATAAAATCTTTGCTCTCTTTCTCTGTGTTCAAAACAGTAGAAACTCACAAAATGGTACTACTAGTATTAATCAAATTATTGGGTGTACTGATGTTGACTTCACTAAGTGTGTTGTCTGCACACATTTATATGGATCGTTACTATATTAACACTCATCTAATCCAATTTAACTGAATTTTTTTATTACACAACCATTTTATTCCTATTATTAACCCAACATTTCTTTTCATTTACTTATATTTACGTATCTATATAATAAATTTCCTATTATCAAAAATCGTTTAAAATATTTTTTAATTTCTAATCAGATAAAAAATAAATATTATTAAGCATTATAAACCGCTACTTTATTAAATAAACACACTGCTGAAAATAAAGATGTGAATGTGAATTGTGAGGAGAGTTCAGATTCACTTTGTTTGTAGAAGTATAGCAAAATCAGGTTATATTTAGATAGAGTATAAGAACTTGAGTAGTTATAATTTAATTTTTTATAAAAATTTATCTATGATTAAATTTTATTTTGAAATTCAAACTAGTTAATGAAATTGTCAAGCAATAGAAAATAAATTATTATAAAGTTAATGAAATTGTATCATTTGGTACAATGTCAGCAAAGTCACATTCCGATCGTGAACCTTCCAAGTGGGCCTATAATGGGCAACAAAAAGTATTGGACTTAATTTGCAAATAATCTTTACTATAACTTTTTTAGGAGATATAAATTGATTTCCATAATGATTTGTGATCAATTGCCACAAATAGAAAAATGGAATAGTATGAATAGAATCATTGTTAAATGACTTAAGTATTTTTATTCATTAAAAATGAGTTAAAAACGCAGCCCCATGGATATGAACTAAACCGTGGGATTGCATGATGTTATGTTACAAAAATGTAGTACAAAATCCTAACTTGTAATTAATAGACCGTAACATCTTTAATTGAAAATAAATTTGAAGATATCAAAATAATCTTTGAGAAAAGCGTGCGTCTCGCCTTTTTCCGTGGTCCTACTAAGTTAAATAGCAGAAAGAGAAAACAAAAATTAAATTAGATTTTCTAATTAATCATCTCGCAGTCAAAAGGAGTGATTTTGTTTGCGTGGCTCATTTGCTTGCTTGACTAATTAATCAGTCACACCATTCCACTACAAAACTTTCACTTTCTTTCTTTTTCGATTATTATTATTCTGCAACCACTCAAAAAGGATATATTTTTCAGTTCAATTTACTATGTACACATAATTTTATATACATTCACCAGAAAACATTAGCAAGGACAAAATTAATAATAAAAGTATACTGACTTTGAGAAGTTTCAGCGCTCTCCAAACAAAAAATAATAGCCAAATAATGGAAATCCTACAAAAAAATTATTATCACCTAATAATTCAAGTTGAGGTCAAAACAACCTGATCTAAAAAAAATGTATTCATTTTTGAGTTTGGATTTTAAATTTCAATCACAACTTTGACCCCAATATAACTTTTTAGTTTAAATCCTACAAAATCATAATTATAGCATGTAATTGCATTCATTGTTTGTAGAAGTAATATCATCTTTAGGTGTCCAAGATTTTCAACATAAGACTATCAATAAATTACTATATTTGTATTATTTGAAATTCAGATTAAAAAGTGAGAATAAAAAAAAAAAAAAAAAGGTAAAATGAAACACTTTACTCAACCATTAACCAACACACTTACTATCCCTTTTCTGAAATAATTAATTGAGAATAGAAAATCCCCACTTTTCCAACCGATCTTAACTACCTCAACTCCAAAGGGTCCCACACCAGGATTCCACTTTGTGGGCACCATTACATTCACACCCCTTTCCTTTCCTTTACTATATAAATCAAAATCCTTCTTCAACAATCATCCTCGCCTCTCTCTCTTTCTAAACACCTGAAATTTCTTCCCAAAAACACAAGTTCTCATCTTCAGCCATGTCGATGAACTCGTCGATCGACGACAAAAACATCGAGGAGAGCGGGTGGACCAAGTATTTGGAGGACTTCTCTTGCAACAACGCCAGCTTCATAAGCAGCTCTTCTATGGTCTCCGATGCAGCGTGGAATGGCTCAGACACCATTAAAAGGTTGAATTTGAAGAAGCTGAATCGAAGCACGACTCGAAGGAAATATACGTATGAATACGATGACGATTTGGAAGATACGGCTAGCTCTCCTGTTCATAGCCCTAAGGTTTTTTTTATCATCTTTCCTTTCCTTTTTTTCTATTTTTATGTTTAATTTGTCGTCTTGGGAGAATTTTTGTCTGAATTTCGAATGGATTTTTTTTTACATATAAATAATTAATACTAATATATTGATTTTAGAAAATTGGTAGAGTTTCCTTTTCAAGAATAAAGGGAAAGGAAATTGAGACATGTATTGTATAGCCCATTTTGTGAATTGTGAGTGGAATAGAGGTTGTTTGTTGGCTGAATAACGAGATAGCTATATTTTTATTTTCATGAATAATTTGTTTGTTGATTTTAGAAAATTGTCAGTTTTTGTTTTCAAATGAAAAATGGAGAAGAAACAGAATATTTATGGTTTGTTTATAAACTTTAGTGCTAATTGCAGAATAGTTGCTCTTTCTTTTGAAGAAAGAGAAAATAATAGTAATTTCAATATTTTGTTGAATAGGTAAGCAGGATGAAGCAGGCGGAGGTCAACCAGAGAAAGATGGATGCTACTTGCGATTATGTGGTAACAAGTCGTAATTATTTATTTAATTAATCACTTATTTTTCAATATAGCTATTACTAATTGATTGCAATTATTCCATTTGATCGTGCCTTCTTAACTAATTTTTATTTAATTTGACACTTTTAGGGCCAACAGTCGAGTTCGAAGAATTTCTTGAAGCACGATAGAGAAGAGAGAAATACAAATAATAGTGTTATCGACAACAAAACCAGTGATCAATATATGGAGCTGAGGAAGAGAGGGTTATGTTTGGTGCCAATGTCAGCTTTGATTAACTATATTGGTTAATTAAATATGAGAAAAAAGTATAGATTATCTCCATCTTTTCACACACTTAATTGTGAAAAATAGAAAGATTATAGTGTGTAATAATAATAAAAGAAAGTTGGTAGATTGAGTATTGTATATAATTTTCGTTGCCATTCCCTTTCTTCCACATGGGTTATATATGTGGCAAGATTTTAAATAGGGTTTTGTATAAAGTATATTTTTCTTAATTGGTGGGTAAATGTTAATTGGAGTATGTTATTGTCATCTATATATAGTTGAGTTTTAGGAGTGTGATTAGTTGTTTTAGTTCAGATTTAGTATTGAAATTGACAAAAGTGGCTGCAATTTTGCTAAACAATTTTTTAATCACAATTGTTTGATATTCGACTTAGAATTCATAAACAGACTATAGTCTTCTTGAGTAAAAGGATAGACTTGTGTCTAATTATGGAACTTTTTTGCTTGAAATAACATAGTAAAATTTATTCGAAATTTTCATACGGTCTTTTAGCTTTTGCCATTACAAAATTTGCATTTTTTCAGCCAATTTTTCTAGTAATAACTAGTATGTGATGAAAAAGTTCGAGTAAACTTAATTAATGCTGTTTAATTGCTTGATGTCCGAATATTATCGTTTGCGTTAACTTAATTAAATTGCATAATCATATGTGGTGGAGGATTTTCGATCTGATTTGATGATAATGTGACGTCTTAACAAGAAATGAGCTATCAAGAAAAGTCACGATAAACCAAAACTAACAAGAATATTTCTTTCTTTTTTCTAAAAATGTATATAAGTTATCTTTGTCACTAGGATTAATAGGTAGGTGTTTATCAGTGTTATTTACAAGTGCCTCACTACGCAACAAACAAGTAACTTTATGCTTTACTAATGTAAAAAGTTCTTCATTTCCGAACTCAATTAATCATAGCTTGTTTAGGCCAATATATATCATGAAGAATTTTTAACTGCTTGTTCCCACCACTGTTTTCCTCACTTTTCCTTCATAAAACTATTAAAAGACCTAGTTTTAATTCGGGGGTAAACATAAACACATAATTACCTATTTTAGCGTTTACACTATGTAAGATAGAAATCAAAGAAGATTTCAAAAATAAATTAGCGTAAGCTGGCACGCTTTGTAACCTGATACACGCCTGCTCATAAAATAATTTTCACTGTAGAAACTGAAAAATCAACCCAAAAATATAGTACTCCATTAGAAAATTTTATTTCATGCATATCAGGTTCGAAAAAATTAATCACAGACTTATTTAGTATGTTATCATTCATAAAAATATTAGTAATTCCACTCTACAAATTAATTAAATCCCTATTACTAACTGGTTAACCACTATTTGGATAAACTAATACAAAACAGGAAAGTAATTAAAATATAATTTCAGACGGCTATTAGCATGTGCACACTTGATCAAGGGAGATGAATTTGTAATTATTTAGGATTAAGAACATTCGTTGGATTTAGCATTTCTTAGATTCTTCTTTTGACTCATTAATTTTCTCTTCCCCCCCTCATATATAATAGATTTAATTACAAATAATAATTGTAACAAATTAACAGTTGTAACTAACGAGATGACGTACAACGATGACTATCGGCAGTCATATTAGTAATTAATTTCAAAATAATGTTCAGGTGTTTTATTTATTTGTTTATCTGTTCTAGTGCATGAACCAATTAATTATTTTTGGGTTCGACTTGTGATTAATTGTCACCTTGATAGATGAGAACTATGTAGTGTGATGCGATATGTAATTTTAATATCACATCATTATCCTTGCTTGTTAGATATCCTGATTCAGATACCTCTAATTTAGCATATGAGTACAATATTATCTCTCAATATGACATTTTAATTTACCACTTGCTGAAAAGAAAAGAAAAAAAAAAAAAGAAAAATAATGCATCCGGAATGCATTGCATATGGTGCATTAAAAAAGGTAATCATTTTTTCAAAAAATATTTATTCATTACTACAATTTAATTTATATATATAAAACAGTGAACTGCACTAATAGTCTCTGATCTTGTCGAAAAATGCATTAATGGTCCATGAAAAAATTTTATATCCTTTTTGGTCCTTAGAAATTACATTTTTAGTACTTGTCGGTCTTTTATATCCCTCTACATTTGAAAAATCTCCTAAATGTCATGGAGGACATTTTTGGTATTTGGAAATTACAATTTTAGTACCTCTTCAATCATGCAATTCTTTTTGACATACATAAAAATACATTTTCGGATACTAAATATTTACATTTCTAATACTAGTCCATTTTATATTTTTACAAGAAAAAACATTTTCTTTTGAAATAATTCACTTATTTTTTTTAAATAATTACTTGTATAACGTATAGATTAAGCTTTATAATGAAAAAATTACTATAGTTTACTTTAATATTTTTAGTAAAAAAATGTTACTTGCAATAGTTCGCTTTAATTTACGTTAGATATAATTCACATAAATTTTAGTTACTATACTTAAAATTATTTTTCACTATATTATGTTTTAATTAATGTAATTAAAATATTTATTTTCTCTTAAGTATAGTAACATTTAAATATAAGTAACATTATTTATATAAAAATTTATTATAGTTCACTATAATATTTTTTCTTCTCAAATTTAATAAATTTAAGTAAAATTTTTAAGTAAAAATAAATCCCACAAAGAACTTTCTATAGTTCACTTTAATATTTTATTAAAAAATATTACTATTATATTTAGTTTTGAGATGTATAATAAATAATATTTATTTTTAAAAATAAATAAAGCATAATTAAAATATTTTGTTTTCTTATTTAAAAATTTGAAATTATAAAGAGTTAAATATTATTTAAATAAAAGTATAATTGAGTTTTTAAAAGAAAATGGTGATGGAAGAAATAATTAAAAAAATTAAGGGGAGAATAGAAAGATCCAAAATGCCCCAAACTATAAATATTTACACTAGTGGTGCCTAGGGTTATTTTAGTCTTAAAGTACCAAAAATGATATAGTAAAATTTTTGTAGAGACCATTGGTGCATTTTTTAACAACATCAGTAACTATTGGTCCAGTTCACTCTATATAAATAAAAAGCATATTACTATAGGGGCCAATGTTTTGATGATACTATTAATTAAGCTTAAAACACAAAAGTCAGCTTTGCCTAACTAATTCTTTTTTTCTCTTTGTATAATTTGGGGTTGGGGGTTGTGACAGGAATAGGATTATGTCGACATAAAATTCCAATAAAAGATGAAATTAATTGATGGGTTTATTTTGATGAAATGCACGCCTTCGAACTTGATCAATAAGTTGATTTTGACGGCGACTATGATCAGATTACTGACTAGTTTCATGATTTTAGTGGAACATGCATTGTTTGCTTAATTACCTACAGATCATCCTCTTACTAATTACAAAACTATTGTGTCGTCTTCATTAATCTCAAATAAATTTATAATATGTACTAGTATATAAATAATCCTTATTGAAATTGATAGCATGGCAACTATTAGTATTAGTTTTTATTTATTTATTTTAAAATGTCCACAATTAATTAACGCATCACCTTCAAATCTTACGAAGGGTGAAATTTTTATGAAATAATTGTTTTCATAATTTCTCGACAACAACTTCGAGAGCTTCAAATTCTTTAATATTTGAAGCTAGTTTTTCTTGAAGCACACCCTCCAAAATTGTTCTTCAATCCATCAATACAGTTGAATTTTGCCGATGGAAAACAACAAACTAGAGTAAAATTTGTAATATTATTTGTCAAGTTGAAAGTTTGTGGGAAAATTCCAATATTTTGAAAGTTCTATAGCATTAGAGGCCAATATCCCTTTAAAATAATATTATGAATTCGTTATGAAAAAAGAGGAATTCAGAAAAATATGCTTATAACTTTCACTATGAATGAAATTAGAACACTAAATCACCAATTCATTCATCAAAGTGATGATTTCACCATAGATCTCATAGTTTAAAGCTAAAAACAATTCTTATTTTTGAATAATTACTTATAGATGTCACTATATTTTTAATTTGGATGAATGGAGGGATGAATTCTAATTTTTTATCAATATCAAAACTTTGGCATAGTTAGTAAAAAGCTCCACATCAATTTCATAGATTTGGGTTAGAGTTACCATACATCACTAATAAAGATAGTGGAGTGCTGGAGTATATATGACCAATCCTCTCAAAATGAATGTAACTCACTACTAGACAATAAATCAACTTGCAACTCTTAATTCGAGAGTCCGAATTACTTATATGGGTGCATGAGTATGTACCTGTACCTCCTAAAAACAATTTTGTGACAAGGTTTTCTTCTTCAAATAAAACCATAGTAACAAAGGTAAGCCGACAAAATTAATCACTTGAGCAAAACATGTCGACTCCTTTAACCGACAGCTTAATCCTGATTAAGACCGCAATTAAGATGATGAGTCGGAATATTATTGGACACGTTTCAATGATTTAACATAGAACGTGGTTTGCTTAATTAATTAGCTATTAGGCATTAGCTACCCACCATCCACTAATTAAAGCTTAATAGTAAATATATATTGAAAGAGCACTAAATAAATTCATACAAAAGACAATTGGTGTGACTTTCCTCTTTATCCTACGTTCACGTGGAACCTTTTCCTATGTCCATTTTGACTCAATAAGGGCCATATCATTTCTATTTACTTTCACGCGTATTATTTTATGGGTTATGAATAAATAGTCTAATAAAAGAATATATGATTAAGAAAATTAATCTTTGATTTAGAATTGTAATCATCACCCCATGAATTTGGTGAAAATGGTATGTCTTTACTCTTTATATGTGATCGTAATCGGAAAATAATTATAAGAATTTTCATAAGCAAAATATGATAGAGTTTTAATTATATTATTCTGAATCGTCCATGATCACGGGCAGAAACGTTACATAATGATGTTGTACTAGATGATCCATTTTGAGGTTAAATGCAAACAATTAAATCTTAATTATGAATAATATGAACAGGTGTAAGTTAGATGTTTATGGTAAACTAACTCACTTTATAGTTACTGTAAATTAATTGTTTGTTCCATGTATGTCTGATTAAATATAGAAATATTCTTTCAAATGTTTTAGACTTATTACATATATATGCAGCATATACTTTCCAATTTCCATTATCAATGCCCGTGACAAATTGCAAAGGAATATATGTCACGGAAATTAATTAGTGAATATTCACAATCTTGATTCTTGTGTTGAAATATCACAAACCAATCCCTATTCGTCCCCAAATAAAGTACAAGTACTATTAAAATCACAAAGATAGTTATAAATTATATTCCATATTCTAACCCTCAATCAAACTAGATTTTCAGAAAAAATAATTAATATCAAAGAGAATAAAATCTTTGGACCTTGTCTCGTATCTCTGATTTATGCATATTTTAAAGAGAGATTGAAGAATTAAGAGATAGGCTAATTATTTGATTATTCGGCAGCCGGCGATGAAAATAAAATACATATGTGTTGAAAGTGAATTACTCACTCCGTCTCGGTCTAATTGAACCGTTTCTATTTTGGCAGGAATTTAGGTAGTGAATCTAGTGATGTTTAGTTAATAAAAATTATTAATATTAAAGTAAGTGATCATAATAAGTAAGAAAAGAAATAGGAAACAACATAAGAGTGAAAATTAATTAAGAAATAAAAATAAAGAATAAAGTACGAGAGATGATAACGTGAAAGAGATAAGAAGATAAAATATGAGAGATAAGTGATTTAATTATAGCCAAAAGAGTTAGAGGAAATGTCTCACTTAGGCTGAGACCGAAGAAGTACATTTTGTCTCAATTAGCCAAAAGAGGAAACTAATACTATTAAAGAATATATGTATAATAGGGATCTTGTTAGGTTGAGATTATTTAGCTAAATTAAAAAATGAGATGCAATATGGGCCACTAATCCACAAACTAAAAAAAATGTCAACAAATACAACATTATGTCAAAAGGGGGTAAAATCGTAATTTCATTAATAAGAAAAATCGTAAAACACACAACTGATTTCAAATCAGTTTCTAAAAGTTTCTCTAAAATCTCTCTTCAAAAATCTCAAATCTCGCTGATATTCATACAATTCGAATCCCTTCAAAATCTGCAAAATCTCGCTGATATTCAAAATCTCGCTGCTCTAAATGACGAATGAAGAGGAAAATCGGAAAGAATCGGTTGAAAAATCAATTGAAGCTGAGGAACGAGAGTCAAAATCGGCGATGCATGAAGCCACTTCTTCAGGTTAAGAAATTGATTCAAATTTTAAGTATATTGCTTTGATTTTGGTGTTTTAATAAACATCTCGATTTCGTTTTTTATGAATTCGATACTTGCTGAATTTTTTTGTTGATATGCGATTGTAGAATCGGAAAAGATGGCAACGGAAAATGCTGCTGTAAAAAAAGGAAGAGAAGAAGCTTCACCTTCCAGTTAAGGATTTGTTTAAATTTTTAAGATTATTGACATTCTATATACTAGCTATTCACATAACTATAATAATATACTGTTGACAGTAATGACAGTAGTGTATGCTTGTTTGAATAGGTATTGACATAATAATATTGACATATTGTATGCTTGTTAGAGTGACCGTAGAAAACATACAAATGTATGGTTGTGGTAGTATGTCAACAACTATAGACATAGGGTATGCTTGTTTCAATGGCTGTTAGGATGGCTGTAGAAAACATATGTATGGTTGTAGTAGTATGTCAATAGCTATTGACATATTCTAAGCTTGTTTAAATAATAGTTGACATAGTCATATTTATATAAACAGAGTATACTTGCCATAAACTTTATAAGATAATCAACAGGTTATGTCAACTTTAACTGTCGACATAATAGTAATAATATAATTGTTCTAACTATATATGGAAAATACCTTTTAATGACAGAGCATACTTAATGCCTGAAATTCTGTTAATTGTGATTGGTATATCTAATGAAATAATTTTAGTAATATACACACACTTGATGTCAACAGAGTACACTTGTTATTGTCATGATACTTTGTATAATTGATATAGATTTATTATGTTTGATTTTAAACCAGAAAACAGAAGAACATCCAAGCGAAAAAGGAGTACCTCAATATCTCAGAAAGAGTTAATTATTGTTAACAAAAAGCAAAAGAAAAGTGTAGAGGATGGAAAACAGATTGTTATTGCTGAAAATCTATCTCAAAGGCTTCTAGTGAAAAGGAAGCCGATGTATTTTGTTGATGCTGTAAGCAGACTGAATGAGGAACAGATTAATTCTGTGAAGGAGTTGGGTTTCGAGAGTGTCCTACATTTCAAGATTGATTACATTCCTAGCAGATTAGCATTAGTATTATTAAAAATTTTTGAAGAGAATAAGTGCAAGATAAAGCTTAACAATGGTAAAAAAATTCATATCACTGAAGAGGATGTGGAGCTTGTATATGGATTCCCAAGAGGTGACATTACTTATTCTAGAGATAAGTGTAAAACTAATGCAGCTTTCATGAGGAAGATAGCAAAGAAATGTGGTACGAAAAAAGAAAGTGTGAACCATAACGATGTTTTAAAGGTTATGTTGAATAAGATTGGAGAGATAATTGATGATCTTGATAACGTGAGAAATGTAAATTGGTGTTCGTATGTAATATCTGTTTTCAAATTTGCAAAACAAAATTGGTCAATCACAGAGAAGAATGCATTTGCTGGACCACTTCCCTTCCTTATGGTATGTTTTACATTTTGCATTGTTGATTATTAACATTATTACATTAGGTTGTGTGTGTAGTTGATATAGCTCGTACTATAGTTGACATAAGCTGTATTAGTTATTTTAAGTGGCTTGTGTATTGAGTTGACACGACACAATAGTAATTGACATGCATTTTTTAACATATGCAGCTCTGCTACTTAGACAGAGTTATACAAGACAAGCGTCCTGTTCCTCGGACATTTCTATTAATGAAAGGATGGAAAAGTGAGCATCTTCAGGCTAGAGAAGATAGAGAGATCAGTGCAGGAGTTTTTGGTTTAGGAAATGTAAAGAAGAGATACATTCGAAATGAAGGGCAGCAGCAAGAGAATGAAGAACAAAGTGTTGATGTAGATGACAGTGGAGTGGGGTCTTCTTCTCAGAACATACTCCCATCAGATATGGTGAAAAATGTTTTAAAATACATCAATCAGATAAATGATGGCAGGACCAATCTTGTTAGAGTCCTCAAATAAGCTTCTTCACAGATCAAGAATAATGATTTATTCGGATTTGTTTGTGACATTGCTAGAAGCGCGGTTGTATCTGTGAGTGACACTTTCCTGCATTTGTCCCAGTCATTTCATATAGACGACAATGTTGTTGTTGATAACTGGAAAGCGGTGTTTGACTCAATACGGAATGCTGAAAAAGAAAACGAAACACTTGAAGATTTGAATGAATTTCCAACTTTCAGATTGGGAGATTTCTTCGATAAAGTAAGCACATAATCAACCTATATTTGGATTAATACATCATTTTGTTGATATATGTTTCTCTTAGTTGACACTGGATTACTCCTACAGTTTAGAAAGTAACATTGTTGAACTAATTTTTGAACAGGCTGTAGAAGAAAGAAATAGAGAAAATTTACCTACATCACCAGTTGATAATCCTGAAGAGGTCAGACAGACTGTTGAAGAAGATGAACAAAGCAAGGAGAACATGATGTGTGATGGTGATAATGAATCAAGCTCTCCTATCTTGACAACCGTACTAGGATCTCCACAGACAGCATCCCCATCTCTCCAACAACAAGAAGCCAATGCTTCAGAGCATGTCAGCACTCAAGCATCAGTTTTAGGATCTGAGAACAGAGGAAGTGAGATGGAAATTCAAGCAGAAGTTCAAGCTGATAGGGCATCACCAACTACTGAATATCCTGGACATGTCAATACTCAAGAATCAATTATGGAATCTGAGAACAGTGGAACTGAGTTGGAAATGCAAGAAGAAGTTGAAGCTGATAGAGCATCACCAACAACTGAATCTCCTGGACAAGTCAATAATCAATCATCACTTATAGAATTTGAAAACAGGAGTAGTGAGTTGGAAATTCAAGCAGAAGATGAAGCTGATAGGACATCACCAACAAATCAATCTTCTGCACATGTCAATATTCAAGCATCAACTATAGGATTTGAGAACAGGAGAAGTGAGTTTGAAATTCAAGCAGAAGATGAAGCTGATATAGACTTAAGAACACAAAATGCCTTGCATATATTATCAAAAGCATGTACTGACTTTGAAATCAGCAACAATGAAGAAGCAATCAAGGCAACAAATGCTATTGTTGATATCATAAATGAACAGGTACAGTTTATAATGATTATATTAAACTCTTGAATCTTTGTATATAATTTTATATTAGTTATTGACATTGTGGATATCATAGTTGACATAGATAAAAATATAATTGACATGGTTTAGCATGGAGTTTCAGGAAGACAGGGAGGATGCAGCTGCATGCTCAATTGTTGAGTATATGATGAGAGAGGGTATTGAAACACTGGATGACACTCCTCCTGAATCGAACATACAAATATGATAAGGCTAATTTCATGCATCGGTATGTGCAAAGTAATGTTATAATTTGCTGGGTCTAACACGTTTCCTAAGCCAGGTGTGTGAAGAAAATGGCTAGATCGAGGAAGTTATGGAGGAGATGGTCTAGCAGGAGAATGGAACGAAATGAGCAGGAATTACGAGGAAATTGGCGTGATAAAGGGAATCTACAGCTGAGGGCAACAAAGTCATTATCAATACCTCGCTGGACCCACTAAAACGCCTATAAATAGAGAGGAGCATGCAGCGCAATGGAGATAGTTTTTACTCTTCTTAGCTCATACATTTACACACACACTTGGGAAAAATTCTGGGGATAATCGTGATAGGGGGGGTACTTTCTAAAGATCTCGAGTTTGGTAACACCGTCCTAGTGAGGGCGAAGATACAATTGTTTTAATTTCAGCTGTTTTTTTTGCTAGTTTCCACCGTCGAACTTCACTTTTGGGAGTCGACTTTGATGTTGATGATGTTTAACTGCTTATCGCTCATGGATTTGAGTTTAGCTGTTTAATTTCAAGTTATTTTGCTTAGATCTCTCTGCTGTTAGCGTAATTCTTAAATCACTATGTCGATCTCTGCTTATTTCGTTATTGAGGTGTTTGATGTGGAATTTGGTGACAGATCTGTGGTTGATTGAGTGTTCGGAGCTTAAATTTATAAATCTGACGTGATGGAGAATTTCTTCTGTTTGGAGTCCGTGTCGGACGCTTGGATTCGGAGTGGATTTAGCGTCTGAAGTTGGTTTTGGCGTGTGAAAGAAACAGTAGTTGATAGACTTGTTTTATTTCCTTTGTTTTCTATTTCACTTCGTCTAGGTATGCAGATCTGTTAAGTTCTTCGTTATTTATGCATAGATTTGATTTCAAGTTAGTAGCCTTGGTTTTTGATTTGCTTATGTGTTTTCTCAAGAAGTTTTATGCGAATTTGGTTGTAGAAGACGATGTCACTGTCAGTTAGTACGAGAGTTAGTTATTCTGCCACTTTCCAGTCGTACTCTGCTTTTTCTTAGATGTGGTCCCACCGTAGAATTATATCCTAGGTCTAGCTGTTAGGTTAAGTTTCTTTCTAATATTCCCAAGTCAAGTTAATTTTAATTTTCCTCAAACCAAGAAAATGCGTGGCAGCAGCCAACACCAAAAATACTCCCAAATCCTTGATTACGAGTCTTACGCATCCTTCTCTGTGGGATCGATCCCTACTTCCCTATACTAGGTTTAGTAAAGTGGTTGAGGGTTTTTGAAGCGGGGAAGTACTTGTGTGTCCGACGACCGGGATTCCGCACAACCTACGAGTTCCTAGACCAAGTGATCTAGTGGACTTGCTGGATCTGGGGAACCTGCCTTATTTGAATATCGCAACACTGCACACACACTACACTTGTACTGTCACATCCTTAGAAGCTTCAAGTGGCGCCGTTGTCGGGGATGGATGGCGTTTGCTGTTATTAAGGATTTGGTGTAAATATTTTAATTTTTGTTATTTTCTTTCTCCCTGACAGTTTATGAAAGCGGGCTTCCAATCTGGAAGTTGGGCAAGTTCATCTGGATCAGGGAGTGGCCAGTACGAGTGGCGAATCAAGGAATCTACATCTACCATCACTACTAGATTAGGATTGAGAACGGAAGATCCATTCCCGTTCGAGTCAGAAAGTGAAAAGGAGTGGAATTCATCGACAGAGGAGAATCCAGGGACATCAACCGAACCAGAGCATTCTGAGACCGAGGAGGAGAAGGACCCAGATATGGCTCATCTACTAGACCCCAATCCGGAAATAGGGTCGCTCACCGCACATCTTGACGGTGAATCCGCTCATGCTATAGTCTCGAATCCACGACGGAGGTCGATCGACATTAAGACAAATGTACTTGGAGTTCTACCTACTTTCTCTGGGCGTAGGAATGAATGCCCTTATGAATTTCTGAACGAGTTCAGTAAACTATGCAGCATTCAGAAGCGACCCAACGAGGCAACAGAAGAGGACTACCGTCTTCGAGCAATTCCGTTTGCTCTCAAAGGGGAGGCGAACACTTGGCTGTTGAGGCTTCCACCGGACTCGATCAACACGTGGAAGGATTTTAAATTGGAATTTTTGGATTACTTTTTTCCATCTAATAAGACGAATGCCTTGAAGAAGGAGATTCAGGAGTGCAAACAAGAATACGATGAGTCCCTAAGTTCTTATTGGTCCCGCTTCAAGGGGCTGCTGGATGCTTGTCTAAACCACATGATGATAGAAGCGGAGACTTACTATTTGTTTTATGAAGGTGCAAACCCTGAATCAAAGGACTTGATGAACTACTCGAGCGGGTGAAATTTTACTAAGAACAAAGCAAGTGAAGCCAGGGAAACGCTGGGGAGATTGATTGAGGCAAAGAAGGCCTATGATAACCCGCGAAGCATATTGAGGAGAGGATCAGCTAATGCAGTGATGGATCAAGAAGACAAGAAGGTGGAAGATAGGATCGATAAACTAGAAAAGGCCTTGCTAAGTGCGATCGAGAAATGCAATCCGCATGCTCCAGTGGAAAATGAGAAATCCCTTGGTCAAGAGGAAAAGCAACTGCAACCATACTATAGTCAACCCTACGAAGGAGAGTGCCACGCTCAAGCAAGTTCGATGGGAAGTTGGAATCCCGATGGAAGTTGGAATCAAGGGAGACAGAGGGACGCTCCATGGAGGACTCACCCAAACTTCAGATGGACTGACCATGATCAAAGCCAACCACCTCCCTTGCAGCTCACGAATTTTGCACACCCTCCGGAGAGGCAGTCCAATTGGCCAGGGAAGGGACAAGAAGGACAATTGCAGCTGGGATACAGGAATCAGGATCAAGCTAATTGGGGATACAAAAATCAAAACAACCCAGGAAACTCCTATGTGCCACCTCACCAAAGGAATAACCAAGGCAATTTTCAGAATTCCCAACAGAACCATCAAGGGAATCAAGGGTCTGGTGGCCAGTACAACAATCATCAAGGAAATTTTCGACAGAACCAAGGTCAAGGACAAAATTTTGGTCAATTCAACTTCAGACCACAACGGAGTTTGGATGACATGGTCCATGATTTGGTAAATTCACAGCAGTTCATGCAAGGTAACCTACATTCCAACAATGACATGGTGCACAAGTTACAAGATGCTCAGTCAGAGCAAAAAGCCGCCATGGACATGATGGCAAAACAACTTTCCCAGATCGCAGTATCTTTGAACGAGATGCGAGGGAATGAAGGTAAACTTCCTGCTACCGTCAAACCGCCAGACCGGGCAAATATTAGTCAAATCACTTTGAGATATGGGCGGGGTTACGAAGGGCCAACGTTGGAAGCTGATGAGGAAGCGCCTATGCAAGCCAAAGAAGGGAAACAGAGTCAGAAACAGCAAGAAGGAGGCGCTGAACCAAGGGAGATCATTGTTCAGAGAGACCTCCAGAAGGAAGATTTAGGGGGATCTCTACCTCGACCAAGGGACCCGTTCTTCCTAGACCCCGAACCTGAGGAAGTAAGCAGGGAAGAAAACAAAGCAGTTGATGAAACCCAGGCTAGTACTTCCACAAATGCAGTAAAGCGAGCAAAACCATTTCCATATTGAGGGGAGGCGAAGAAGAAAAAGGATGACACAGAGGATCTCATGGTCATGAGATTTTCAGCAAGTTGGAAATCAACTTGCCATTCTTGCAAGCCTTGAAAATGCCCACCTTCAGTAAGTTCATCAAGGAGTTTATTGCAGGGAAAACCAAACTAGATGGGAAGATTGTGATTGGAGAAACTGTGTCTGCTGTGATACAAAAAAGAAGGATGCCCTCAAAATGCACGGACCTAGGTATGTTTACATTACCCATTTCTTTAGGGGATATCAAGGTTGAGCATGCCATGTGTGATCTAGGGGCGTCAATAAATGTTTTGCCACTTTCAATCTATAAAAGGTTAATTGGGGTAAGAATGGTTGATACCAAAGTAGTAATCCAGCTAGCAGATAGAACTTGCATTTGCCCTGAAGGAGTGTTGGAAAATATTATAGTCAAGGTGCATGAGTTTCTATATCCTGCTGATTTTTACGTGATCAAGATGAATGATAATGAGTCTGCTGAGTCTAGTGGGGTACTTTTGGGGAGGCCATTTTTGCGTACGGCTAAGACCATTATCGATGTGTTTGATGGAATAATTTGCTTGGACTATAATGGGGAAAAATATACCTTTAGCATAGATGAGGGGATGAAAAGACCTTTAGATGTTGAGAATCTCTATGCTATTGATGTTATTAACCCTTTAGTCCAAGAATATCTTGAGACAGAATTGATACAGGAACAGATTGATAACTCGGAGTTGAGCCATTCGATTGACAAAGAAGTTGTGGGATGGTGTGCAGCAGTGAACACAGAGGAATTGACAGATGAAGAGCTCATGGAGGCCATTATGGAATTCTGCAGGAACCCGGAATCAGCTAGGTCCAAGGGATCGGCTTATGTGGCCAGTTTGGAAAGGTCTCCTGGGTTAGGGAAAGAGACTTCACCAGAAAATTCTGAAAAAAATCCCTTGCCCCAGGAGACGAATGGAACGAAAAAAGAGCTGAAAACACTCCCACCAGGCCTTAAGTACGCTTACTTGGAGAAGGACGAGACATTTCCAGTAATAGTCAACAGCAACTTGACCAAGGAACAGGAGAAGGAGTTGTTAGAGGTCATCAAAAGGAACAAGAAGGCAATAGGATGGACTCTCTCAGATTTGGTGGGAATAAGTCCAGATCTTTGCATGCACCACATCCGTCTGGAAGAAAGTGCAAAGGCTCATCGAGATGCACAACGGAAGCTAAACCCAAACATGCGAGAGGAAGTCTTGAAGGAGGTATTGAAGTTGCTTGCTCTAGGAATCATTTACTCCATTCCTGACAGTGAGTGGGTCAGTCCTGTCCATATGGTGCCAAAGAAGTCTGGGATACAAGTCATCAAAAATGAGAAGAATGAATTGATACCCACCATATTAGTGACAGGGTGGAGGATGTGCATCGACTACAGGAAGTTGAATGAAGCCACAAAGAAGGATCATTTTCCTTTGCCTTTCATTGATCAGATGCAGGAAAGATTGGCAGGCAAACAGTATTTTTGTTTCCTTGACGGATACAGCGGATATTTCCAAATCTACGTTAATCCGGAGGATCAAGAGAAGACCACTTTCACGTGCCCTTTTAGTACATATGCATACCGAAGAATGCCGTTTGGATTGTGTAATGCACCGGGGACTTTTCAACGATGTATGATGAGCATTTTTTCGGATCTGTTGGAAGTATGCATTGAGATATTCATGGACGATTTCACCGTCTATGGGAACTCATTTGATGCTTGTTTAGCCAGCCTGGATCTAGTGTTGCAGAGATGTCAGGAGAAGCATTTAGTGTTGAACTTCGAGAAGTGCCACTTCATGGTGACTGAAGGCATTGTCCTAGGTCACGTGGTTTCTGAGAGGGGTATCCAGGTAGACAAGGCAAAGGTGGATGTGATATCAAAATTACCATACCCTACGAATCAAAAAGAGGTGAGAGGTTTCCTAGGCCATGCAGGGTTCTATAGGAGGTTCAGAAAGGATTTTGCAAAAATCGTTCAACCACTCACTCGGTTGTTACAAAATGATGTTTAATTCGTCTTTGACGAAGGATGTGAGAGGGCGTTTCAGCTGCTTAAGGACAGGTTAGTATCAGCACCAATAATCAGGGCACCAGACTGGAACCATCCTTTCGAGATAATGTGTGATGCGAGCGATTTCGCTGTGGGAGCTGTCTTAGGACAAAAAATTGATGGAAAAAGCTATGTGATCTTCTATGCTTCCAAAACACTAAATCAAGCTCAGAAGAATTATGACACCACGGAGAAGGAAATGTTAGCCATCGTGTAAGCCTTTGAAAAATTCCGACCCTACCTTCTTGGATCAAGGGTTATAGTCTTCACGGATCATGCAGCAATAAAGTACTTACTGGCTAAGAAGGAGTCGAAGCCAAGGTTAATCCGTTGGGTGTTACTTTTACAAGAATTTGATTGGGAAGTACGAGATAAAAGAGGAACGGAGAATAGGGTAGCAGATCATTTGAGCAGAATCTTCCAAGGAGAAACAGAAGAGGCTATACTCGATGCCTTTCCCGAGGAACATTTGTACCTTTTGGAGAGATTTCCTAGACCACCTGACTGGGAAGCAGTTTTGGCTCTGACCGGTCTAGGAGAATCAGATAAAGGGAAGCGCACGCTGAATGCAGAACCATGGTTTGCTGATCTATCCAACTACTTGGTCACAGGAGAGATGCCGGTTTTAGAAGAAGTTTCCCGGGCCCAGAGGATGAAGATTAGAAGCGAATCCAAATTTTATTTTTGGGATGATCCTTACCTGTGGAAAGTGTGCTCAGATCAAGTGATTAGGCGCTGCATTCCCGAATGGGAACAAAGAGATGTGTTAAATCATTGCCACGCGTTAGCATGTGGAGGCCACTTTGGGCCAAGGAAAACAGCGAGGAAGGTTCTAGATAGCGGATTTTATTGGCCAACATTGAATAAGGATGCTTTCGAATTCTGCCAATGCTGTGAGAGATGCCAACAGACAGGGGGAATTTCAAGGAGAGATGAGATGCCTCTGATCCCAGTGATCGTGTGCGAAATTTTTGATGTGTGGGGAATGGACTTTATGGGACCGTTTCCGTCATCCTGTGGGAATACCTACATATTGGTTGCAGTGGATTATGTATCTAAGTGGATAGAAGCTAAGGCCACCACAACTTGCGAATCAAAGGAGGTGGCGAAATTTCTCAAGGATAACATTTTCAACAGATACGGAGTTCCTAGAGCCATCATCTCAGACCAAGGAACACATTTCTGTAATCGCACCATCGAGGCTTTGATGAAGAAATATGATGTACACCATCGAGTGTTAACTCCTTACCATCCTCAGTCTAATGGCCAGGCAGAGATTTCTAATCGCGAGATCAAGGCGATATTGGAGAAAACAGTTAATCCGTCAAGGAAAGACTGGAGCAAAAGACTCGGGGACGCATTGTGGGCCTACAGAACTGCTTTTAAAACACCTATTGGAATGTCACCCTACAGACTTGTGTTTGGTAAGATGTGTCACTTGCCTGTAGGAATTGAACACAAGGCATACTGGGCAGTGAAGGAAATGAACATGAAGCCGATAGCATGCGAAGAAGAGAGGAAGTTGCAATTGCAAGAGTTGGAGGAACTTCGGCTAGAGTCGTTTGAATCTGCCATGTGGTACAAAGAAAGAACGAAGTTATGGCACGATAAAAACCTCCGGGTCAAGGAACTTCATGTGGGACAGAAAGTGCTCCTTTTTCAGTCTCGGCTTAAGCTCATGCCAGGGAAACTGAAGTCTAAATGGATTGGCCCATACATCATCGTTGGCATCCGAGCAAATAGAGCAGTAGAGATCCAGGGAAGTGCTCCAAACTCTGTTCCTTTCCTTGTAAACGGTCATAGAGTGAAAGTCTATAGGGATAATTCTGAGTTGTGTGTTGTGGACGAGATTCCACTACACACACTCCCTATTATTGCCTAAAAGGACGAGGGTAATATCCGATGAATTCCTTGGTCAAGGGGTAAGCTGATAATTTTGAAAATTCACAACTAAACCAGGGAATCTCGGAAATACAACATGTAAATAGTTTAATTTTTATCTAAAAAAATAAAAAAAGGAAAACGATGATAAAAAAAAATGTACTTATGTATATATAATTTCGAAGCACCATACTCCTAGGGGAACCCGTATTTTATGCCCTAACCTCGACCCAGGGGTCTGGAATCTTCAATTTTTATTTTGTAGGGCATGGTCGAGGGGATTCGCCAGGAGAAAGCTTGAAGGAAGGAGTCAAGGAGGGAAAGGATATTTTGAATTTCAAATTCTGGCCGATAATTATGGGAGACGTGCGGTTGCTTACATCACGCCTGCAACCGGACCATCTTTTCACCAGAAAAGGCAACCGTCGTCCTTCTCTCTCCATCATTCCTCATTAGACAAAAAAATTGTGTTTGCTCTTCCTTCTCTCTTCATTCACTCTCTCTCTAAAAGACAGACGAAACCCTAACAACAAAATCGCCCAGTTCTTTTCGTTTTCTTTCAGATCTATACCGATGGATTCGACCAAGGGAACTGAGCATGACCCCACTTTGTTGGCCGAATTAACACAGAAGGTGGGAAGCATAGAGAAAGCGAAGGAGGTGTACGCCCTATTCACCGCCAGTCTGATGCCGTCTGCGCCGACAGTACCATCACTGCCAATTCCGGCGGATTCGGCCGCAACACCGGAAAATCTCTCTGAAACAAGATCGCAAGTCGCGGAACTACCTCATGCAAGGGGCGTTTCGCAAGTAGCGGAGACAGAGGAGGCTTTACACAGGCAATCTGAGGACGGTGAACAGACGCGTGACGAGACCTTGAAGGAGACAGAAGGTAATGTACCGGAGAACCCTAATCTTGAGGGTAGGGAAATGTATGAGGGGGAAACCCCTACTGCTGATGAAATTCTTGAGGGGGAAACCCCTATTGCTGTTGAGATATGTGAGGGGGAAACCCCTGTTGTGTTTGAAGTTCGTGAGGGGGAAACCCCAGTTTCTGTTGAAATTGTTGAGGGGGAGACCCCTGTGTTTGAGAAGGCTGTTGAGGGGGAAACCCCTATGTTTGAAACAACTACTGAGGGGGAAACCCCTATTCCAGGAGATGTCAGGGGGGAGAACCCCATCTATATCGAGGGGGCAATCCCGATGG
Source organism: Salvia hispanica (assembly GCF_029641045.1). Classification (NCBI taxonomy): domain Eukaryota; kingdom Viridiplantae; phylum Streptophyta; class Magnoliopsida; order Lamiales; family Lamiaceae; genus Salvia; species Salvia hispanica. The sequence continues at coordinate 47,441,662 of NC_142695.1, read as the reverse complement.
TGGTTGAAGAGGGGGAAACCCCAGAAAAGCTGTTGGTAGAGTCAGATCTACATTCGACGGCGGAGCCGGAGCCCGAGGAAGGGCTAAAATTGATCGTGGACCTGGTTGATGACCAGGAAACAAGTGAGCCCAAGATTGATGAAAGGGCCGAAAGGAGGCGCACCAGGAGAAGCCTCCTTGACGAAGTTGATGACTTCATACCTGAAGCGACAGAGACAGAGGCACGCTTGGCCAAGGAGAAAGCAAGAAAAGGAAAGGCGCCGGCGACTGCATCTACCCGGTCAAGGAAAGCTCCCTCCGTCCAGGAGGTCGAGGAGACCCTTTCCCCTGAGACCGAGGAAACCCTTGTCGACGAGCACGAGGAGCCCATCCCTGAGCCAAGCTATAACTCTGAGGAGGTTGAGGAAGAGCCAATTCCCGGACGCCCCGTGATTTGGCTGACTAAGAGCTTGCTGGAGGAGATGAGACAGTTTGACGACCAGAAAAGAATCGCGGTGTACAAGGAACGATGCAGCGTAGGAAAGATGGCCATGTCGGGAAAGCAGTATAGCAAGAGCGAGCTCAAGATGATTGCATGTGACAAAGAATTCCGCGCCTATATCCAGGCAATAGGGTTTGAGTGGCTGTTGCAGCACAACCAAGAGAGGGTACCAGTGGATCTGGCAAGGGAGTTTTTCTCCACTTTTCGTTTAAAGAATACCTCAGACCTGGATGCGGATTCTATCACATTCAAACTCTTCAATCAGGAGCACGAGTTGAGCATTAGGGAGTGGTCCCTACGGATGGGGTTGTTCACTAAGGAAGAAGATGAAGAGGGAGCTTGGAACGACAGGATGGTGGGGATGCCAAAGAACACACCTGGGTTCAAAGTCCAGACAGCATGGGAACTGGTCACGCACTCTAAATCTGGGGCGTTTAAATCCAGCTACTCCAAAGCCTCCCACATCGAAGATCGGATCCTCCGTTTTGCTCAAACATTTATCAGTTACAATTTGATGGGCAGTGCGAATTCAGCCCTCACTACTACCGATCTCTACTTCACTTGGTGCATGGCAGAGGGTGTTAAGGTGCACCTCGGATATTGGATGGCGCAGGCGTGCCACCAGATGACGAGCAACCCAGGACGTCATATGTACACCTGCCACCTCATCGGCGCTTACCTCCAGAGGAATATAGAAATGAGAATTGCCAAGGCTGCTCCACTTGTAGTCATGTGCGACCCCCCAGAGGTGTTCAGTGTTGATTATTTCTTCAACAAGGGGTTGCTGCAGACTCAAGGCACCAAAACTCTCTTCTATTCTTTAGGAGACAAGGTGAAGGCGGAGCCGGAGGAAGCAGAAGAGGCCATGCCAAGTGAAGAGATCGAGGAGCTGCGGAAGGAAGTCCAGGACATGAAAAAGGAGATGCAGATAATGCGCAAGGATATGATGAAGGAACTCGGTGGGATAAGGAACGAATTGATGGGAAATCGGGAGGCAGTGCAGACCCTGAGGGGAAATATTGCTGATTTGGCAGTAAAATGTGCCAAACAGAATGATAGGATGACGGAAGCGGTGGAGCTTTCAATGAAAATGTTGAAGTGGATGCAGCAGACGCTCCAGTTGACCCAGTTGAGGACAACTCCTGGGTCCAGCAGTGAAGTCAGGCAGCCCACCCATAGCTGTCCCTCCGTCAAGCGACCACAGCAGTCGCTTCAGATGATCTCCCCGACCATTCCCGTGCAAGTTCCAGCCCCACCAAAATCAAAATTGATCGTGAGAAAGTCAGTACCGGAAATCCCAGAGCAGAAGGAAGAAGAGCTGGAGCAGCTAGCTAGGAAGAAGGTGAAAGTGACCCGCCCCGGAGTCCCACCCTAGTCTGGCTCCCGAGGGAGCCAGCCCCAGAAATGATCAAACATCTCTTGACCAAGTAACTTTTATTTTTCGTTCTTTTCTTTTTTTTATTGTCTACCTGTTATATATGTGTTTATCACTTGTTATATCTTCTCCCACTTAGCCCACTGCGTGGTCTAAGTGTGAGAAGTTCGTGTTTTCTGTTGTTTTATTTGTTTTTCTATGTTTTTCTGTGTCTTTCTCCCACTTAGCCCATTTCTTGGTCTAAGTGTGAGAAGTTTTATGATTTTACTTTTGCATTGATCTCTCTGTTCCCCCCTTCACGACGATGGCTTAGGGACAAGCTTGAGTGAAGTGGGAGGGGGAGAGGAGTCAATGCATTACCCGTATTACATGTTAAGAGTCTGTTAGTTTTAAGTATTGTCACATGAGCCAGTGGATTTAATACGGCATGATTCCCTTAGTGAAAGTAATTGAAGATAGGAGGCATTTCAACTTAGAAGCTTTTTCCTTAAATGAGCCTAGTTAATTTGACGGAGAATGCCTCTACTTACTTAGTTGTGAAGCCCTACTATATAGTGAGTTATAAACCTCAGATAACTTTGAGCTAACAAATGTTTAAGGGCCACCACTGAATGCTTAGGGAAGAAGAGCTATGAAGGAGAAAGAAAAAAAGGGGAAATTGGGTTATGAAGGCATAAGCTGGACGAAGTCCAGGGTAAGGCGGTATAAGCTGGACGAAGTCCAGGAGAAAAAAATGGAGGAACAAGCTGGACAAAGTCCAGATAAAAAAAAAAAAAAAAAAAAGAGAGAAGAAAAGAAAAAAAGAGGAGGAATAAGCTGGACGAAGTCCAGAGGGAGGAATGGTCTAAAACAGGAATAATGATAGCCTGACCCAGGAAGGAGAAAACTCTCATAACCCAACGCTTCAGTGGTGTAGCATTAACTTAAGAGAGAATCGATCCTAACATCCCTGGTGAGGAATGAGTGATCGAGTGAACCTAACAATTGGGTAAGTAGAGAGCTGGCTTGACAAGCTGACAGATTGGCTAGGTAAAGGAAGGGAAAGGGCCTATTTGGAGGAGTGCAAACTATTGGAATGACCTTAATCTTGTGGGGACAGACGCCTAAAATAGAAACTAGCTCATGTATATATGTGTTTTGCGTGTTTGTGTGATTTTCTTATATTTCTTAGTTTTTCTTGAGTCTAGGTCTAGGAGTCGGTCAAGAGATAACCTCGCTTGAAATTTGCCTTATTCTATTTCTTTTCTTGTCTTTATACTTGAGGACAAGTATGGTTTAAGTGTGAGCAGTTTGATAAGGCTAATTTCATGCATCGGTATGTGCAAAGTAATGTTATAATTTGTTGGGTCTAACACGTTTCCTAAGCCAGGTGTGTGAAGAAAATGGCTAGATCGAGGAAGTTATGGAGGAGATGGTCTAGCAGGAGAATGGAACAAAATGAGCAGGAATTACGAGGAAATTGGCGTGATAAAGGGAATCTACAGCTGAGGGCAACAAAGTCATTATCAATACCTCGTTGGACCCACTAAAACGCCTATAAATAGAGAGGAGCATGCAGCGCAATGGAGATAGTTTTTACTCTTCTTAGCTCATACATTTACACACACACTTGGGAAAAATTCTGGGGATAATCGTGATAGGGGGGGTACTTTCTAAAGATCTCGAGTTTGGTAACACCGTCCTAGTGAGGGCGAAGATACAATTGTTTTAATTTCAGCTGTTTTTTTGCTAGTTTCCACCGTCGAACTTCACTTTTGGAAGTCGACTTTGATGTTGATGATGTTTAACTGCTTACCGCTCATGGATTTGAGTTTAGCTGTTTAATTTCAAGTTATTTTTCTTAGATCTCTCTGCTGTTAGCGTAATTCTTAAATTACTATGTCGATCTCTGCTTATTTCGTTATTGAGGTGTTTGATGTGGAATTTGGTGACAGATCTGTGGTTGATTGAGTGTTCGGAGCTTAAATTTGTAAATCTGACGAGATGGAGAATTTCTTCTGTTTGGAGTCCGTGTCGGACGCTTGGATCCGGAGTGGATTTAGCGTCTGAAGTTGGTTTTGGCGTGTGAAAGAAACAGTAGTTGATAGACTTCTTTTATTTCCTTTGTTTTCTATTTCACTTCGTCTAGGTATGCAGATCTGTTAAGTTCTTCGTTATTTATGCATAGATTTGATTTCAAGTTAGTAGCCTTGGTTTTTGATTTGCTTATGTGTTTTCTCAAGAAGTTTTATGCGAATTTGGTTGTAGAAGACGATGTCACTGTCAGTTAGTACGAGAGTTAGTTATTCTGCCACTTTCCAGTCGTACTCTGCTTTTTCTTAGATGTGGTCCCACCGTAGAATTATCTCCTAGGTCTAGCTGTTAGGTTAAGTTTCTTTCTAATATTCCCAAGTCAAGTTAATTTTAATTTTCCTCAACCCAAGAAAATGCGTGGCAGCAGCCAACACCAAAAATACTCCCAAATCCTTGATTACGAGTCTTACGCATCCTTCTCTGTGGGATCGATCCCTACTTCCCTATACTAGGTTTAGTAAAGTGGTTGAGGGTTTTTGAAGCGGGGAAGTACTTGTGTGTCCGACGACCGGGATTCCGCACAACCTACGAGTTCCTAGACCAAGTGATCTAGTGGACTTGCTGGATCTGGGGAACCTGCCTTATTTGAATATCGCAACACTGCACACACACTACACTTGTACTGTCACATCCTTAGAAGCTTCAAAATACAAGAACATAAAAGGAAAGAGAAGATGCATGAGGAAAAAGAAAAAACTCCTGAAAACACGGAAAGAAGAATGATTGTTTACAAGGTAAAAAAATGAATGAATTATTGTTTACATTGCTTGTAATAGTTGTTAAAATGTAATTGACACGGTTATTGACACGATATGTAGTGCAGCTGACACGATATGTAGTGTAGTTGACGTAATCATATTAGTTATTGAAACAGTTAGTGTAATATAGTTGACATGATTTGTAATTGCAACTAACATTAAATTCACTGACAACAGCATCCGAACCCTGTTTCGATCTCTGAGATTCCACTGGCTGAAGTTAGAGAGAAACGGACTCGTGCTGAAATGCGTCCTAGCCCAGTGCTACGCTCACCATTTGAAATACGAGCCGTGCATATGAAAACAACCCTGAACCCAGACGAAAGAGATATGTACTACTACATAGTAGAAACTGAAGGAACAAATGAGTATGCATAATTTAATTCTTTGAATAATCTCTACAATCCTTTTATATTTCCATTCAGTTGACATAATTTATGAATGATATTTAAATGTTGTCTGCACGCTTTCATTTCAGTGATTCATATGTCTACACTAATGGCTTTGTTTGGGCAAGCAAATGAGTGTTTTCATCTCTGAAACCCCATTCAGAAATCAGTACATGTGTAATTGATGTATGTGCAGCACACCTGAACTACAAGGAAAGAGAAAGGGCAAAATCATCACCTCTGCGCCTGTTTCTGACAACATCCCCATGCGTGAGTAATCTAAATTTCTGTGTCAACTATTTGGATGAAAAATTTCACTAACAAAAAATGTTAAATGCAGTATTTGAATATAACAAATCGGCAGCCTCATTGGGATCCATTACAATCCCAGAACAACTTTGTGTCGCGAATTCAATAGGAGATTAGAACAATAGAAGATTTCGATTGGAGAAAGATTGATTTGGTAACAAATTTATTTTTGTGTAAAGATCTCACAGTTTCACCTGCATAGTTTTCGACAGGAGTTGTCAAATTCTTTTCTCTAATTTTATCTAACATACAATACATGTATTTTTCCCTGTTTTTAAAAGTGGCTATTACTATCTTGTGGCATATCTTGTGGTATTCTGGATGAGGATGAACAAAATTGAGATAATTGATAGTGCCAAACCACCTAGAGACAAGAATCCCTTGGAAAAGTATAGCTTTGATGTTGCAATACTGTATGCTTTTTTAAATATAGCTAACATTATGTTTAGATTTTTGTTGACATAATTTATGTATCTTGCTAAAATGCTTTGTATGCAAATTTTAATTTAGTTGTTTATATATTTGCAGAAAGATATGTTTGAGGCATACTTTATACAGAATAACATGACAGATCTATCACAAAATATAAAGAAGTCTCCTTACAAGGTTCCTTTAGATTGGGCCACAAGCACCAATAAAGAAGACATCGGTGTTTATACGATGAGACATATGGAGACATACTTTGGCATGAAGGGAAGGGATTGGGATATTGGCTTTACTCCACGCAGCTTGAAGATTCTACAGGTACTCAGAGGAAGATATTGCGAAGCAATGCTTACATCAGAGAGCAAAAAGAAGTGTATGGATATGATATGTCATGCTAACATCTGGATGAATGCAAACAAGCAAAGATTATCTGCGTTACAGAACAAGTACAAGGAATGGTTTAGCCGTAGAACCAATAAGTAAACAACTGTTTTATTTTGATTTGGACAAAGAGTGGTTTGAATCTTTGATGTTATCATGTTTTTTAGATGGATGTGTAAAACAATTATCATATATCGATTTGAACTAAGCAGCCTGTAATAATATATCAACTATGAAATCAATAAAGCAACTTCAATAGTAATGTCAGCAACTTGAATTTTATGTCAACAGCTCAAAAACAATTGTTTTAACTAAAAAAAATGTACAGCTATTTTTCTTCATTTTTTAATTTTAAATATGTACTGGCATCATTATCATAAAAAACATGTTAATAGTTTCCATATAAAACTCAACATTTTGTCCATACCTTAATTATCAAATGTCAATAACTTTTAACAAAAATGTGAACAGCTTGTTAATAGGCTTCATATAAAATTTCAGATAACTCAATATTTTGAACATATTCATGAATTATGGTCATACAATACATTTCAGTATAAAGCAAATTAAACGTGAAAAACAAAAAAGAAAATATAAATAAACTCTATGTAATGCCAATAACTAAATAATTGTCATGTCAACTGCCTTTTTTTCAAATATTAACAATGTCAACTGCCTTTTTTTCTAATAAAATGGATGAAAAAAAATATAATTCAAAACCATCTACTCTACAAACTATTCCGCTAAGTCATAAAAAAGCAAAATAATAAATATTTCTCTACCAGCTACTCTCTCACACATAGATTACCGCTCAAAGAAATTTCTGCTACTCTCTCATATTCAAACCCTTCGTTTACCCGATTTCATCTCTTTTCTAGGTTTCTAAATCGATTTAGAGTATTAGGAATGTCAACCGGAGAAAGAAACACAAGTGATTCAGTTGTATCGTCGACCGTTCCTGGAAAAACGACGTCAGAAATGGAGGACAACAGCAAATCAACACAAAGTACTGAAACGACTAATTCAGGTTAAAGATTTCTTTCGTTTATTAATTGTATGACTTCATTTCACTTTTGAAAAACACAGTTTGATTATTCAAAAGATTTTATTTTTAGGTTTCATTATTTAATTATCTGATGAGTTCGATTTTTGCTTTTTTAAAACAGCAGTAGAATATTTCTGAGGTTAAGTAGTATGTATTTAAATTTTTATGATTATTGACATTAAAAGATGTCTGTTGACATAGTAGTATTGACATTTAATAAAATAAATGTTAACATAATGTATGCTTGTTTGAATTGTTGTTGACATAGTCATATGGTTCCTATAAAATAGATATGTTATGTACAAACAAACGTGATTCATATGTGAAGTGTCAGAGGATTACAAAGTATATCAACAGGGTATGATTGCAATTGTCATATGTATGATTGTAGTTGCTATAAATTTTGAAATGATAATACTGTATTGTTGACATTTTGTTGAAATAGTGATATTGACATTTTATACAATAATTATTGACATAATGTGAGCTTGTTTGAATGGTTGTCAAGATAGTTATATGGTTAACATTATATTACTGTATTGTTGACATTTTTATTGTACTTGCTTTTAAACCAAAAAAAAAGAACACAACAAAAAGAAAAAGAAGTACATCAATTGATGGGGATGAGTTGATTACATCTGAGATTCGAAGTAAAAGAAAAAATGACAAGAGACCATTAATTGCTTATGAGATTAGAAGCAAAAAACAGAATGAAATGTATACAGAGGCTAAGGAACAGAAAAAGAAAAGTAATTTCTTTTCTAAAAGGCTTCTAGTCAAAAGGAAGACGTGGTATTTTATTGAAACACTGAGCAAATTGAATGAGGCCCAGATTCATGCTGTCAAGGACTTGGGTTTTCGGAATGTTTTTCATTTCAACGTCGATTACATTCCTACCTATTTGGCATTTGAATTGGTGAAGTGTTTTGATGAAAAAGAGTGCAAGATAAAGTTAAATAATAGGAGGAGTGTTAGTATAACAGAGGACGATGTGGAGCTGGTATACGGATTTCCGAGATGTAGGATAAATTACTCCAGAGCTAACTGTAAAAGTAATGCGTCTTTCATGAGAGATATAGCCAGACATTGTAAAATAAAAAAAAGGAGGAAATGTTAGCCATAAAGCTGTGGAAGAGCTTATGTTAGAAGATTGTGAAGGAGGGCCATCAAAAGATTGTTCTTGTTACTATTAGAATCAATATTGATTGAGCCATCAACATGTGGAACAATAAAGTCTAAGATTGGGGAAATAGTTGACGATCCGGACAATATTCGAAATGTCAATTGGTGTTCGTACACATTGTCTGTTCTGAAGTTTGCAAAGGAAAATTGGTCAAAGAAAAAGATGAATGCTTTTGCAGGACCACTTCCTTTGCTCATGGTATGTTTTACGTTTCACATTAAAGATTATTAATAGTGAACATAATGTTGACATAATGTTGTATATGTAGTTGATATAGCTTATAATTGTTATTGATATGTATTTTATATGCAGCTCTGCTATATGGATAGAGTTTTACAAGCCAAACGTTCAGTTCCTCGCACATTCCCATTAATGAAAGGCTGGACAAGCACACATCTCCAGGCTAGGGAAGATATGGAGATAGATGTGGGAATATTTGGTAATGGACTTATCTTCAGAAGATATGTCCGTAATCTGGAGCAGGAGCAGGAGCAGGAACCTCAACAACAGATTCCACACGTAGTTGACAGTGGGGTTGGGTCTTCCCAAAGCGTTGTCCCAAAAGATATCATGCAGAATGTAATGGAATACATTCTACTCATAAATTATGGGAAGACCAATCTAGTAAAAACCCTTGAAGAAGTTCCTACACACGTCAAAACTAATCATCTATTTGGATTAGTGTGTGATATTGCTAGATCTGCAATTGGAAGCCCAAGAACTTATGTTCAATCTGTGGAAGACAAGTGTGTAAAATTGGCAGAGTCATTTCTTCAAGACAAAGATGAGGCATTTGACAACTGTAAAACAATCTGTGAAGCACTAGTTACTGTTGAAAAGAAAAAGGAAGCACTTGAAATTTCCAACTTTCAAATGGAGAGATTGCTATAACAAAGTAAGTACATCATTTTTTTTACATACCTTTTCTCTAAGTTGAAATTAATTTAATATTAATTATAAATAACCCTTTCAATAGACTGCTGAAGAAGAAGTACGTGAAGAACAACAAAGTGAAGGACAAGAAGAACAAGAAGGATCAAAAGAGGACAACACATGTGGCATCAATAATGAATCAGCGTCTCCTATATCACCACTTGTACTAGAATCTGATAACAAGGGGAGTGAGACAGAAAACCAGAAAGATCTTGAACAGGTACAATTTACAATAACTATATTAAACTATAATGATATTCTGCATATTGTAGGTAAAAATATAATTGACATAATATAATATGTTTCAATTGAAAAAACAGGAAGATAAGGAAAATCAAGATGACACACACGTTAAAACAGAGAGAGAAAAACCACTGGATGAAGAAGATAATATTGTTGAGGTGACTAAAAATAAAATTAAACAGTATATTATTTTTATAAAATGAGTGAAGTGTTGTTGACATGACTTGATAGTGTAGTTGATATAAGTTATAATAATTATTGACATGTCTTCTACGTGTAGTTGACATAGATCTTTTTGTTTACATACATTTCTCAAAGTTGAAATTAATTTAATATTAATTATAAATTACCATTTCAATAGACTGCTGATGAAGAAGTACATGAAGAACAAGATAATGAAGAACAAGAAGAAGGAGAAGCATCAAAAGAGGAAACAACATGTGGCGTCAATAATGAATCAGTGTCTCCTATATCAACACCTGTACTAGAATCTGATAACAAGGGGAGTGAGATAGAAAATCAGAAAAATCTTGTACATGTACAATTTACAATAATTATCTTAAACTCTAAAGATATTCTGCATATTATAGATAAAAATATAATTGACATAACGTAATATATTTCAGTTGAAACAACTTGAAGATAAGGAGAATGAAGATGACACACATGTTGAAACGGACAGAGAAAATCCACTGGATAAAGAAGACAATATTGTTGAGGTAAGTATAACTAAAATCCATTATATTATTTTTATAAAATGAAAGAAATGTTGTTGACATGACTTGATAGTGTAGTTGATATGATTTATAATAATTATTGACATGGCTTTTACGTGTTGTTGACATAGCCTCTATGAGTAGTTAACATATTATGTACCGTAGTTGACAAGAGAAAGAAATAGAATACATATCCCTATATCGCCAGTTTCTGATCCTAAAGGGATGAGCCAAATCTCGTCTTTTGTTATTTAGAATTAATTCAAATTAATTTAATATTAATTATAAATTACTAATTTAATAGGCTGTTGAAGAAAAAGAAGAAGAAGGAACAAAAGAAGACACAATGGGTGATAGCAATAGTGAATCGGCCTCTACTATTTCACCACCAGCTGCAAGTCCAATGGATGACGCACATGTTGAAATGAACAAAGCAAAGCAACAGGAGAAAGGAAAAGAGAAAGAAGAGAATATTGTTAAAGTAAAGTAACTGAAACTAAAATTAAATATTGTATTGTTTTTATGAAATGGCTTGAAAGTTGGTTGACAGTTGGTTATAATTGTTATTGACATGATTTGTACGTGTAGTTGACATGTCTTATAATTGTTGTTGACATGATTTGTATGTGTAGTTGACATGTCTTATAAGTGTTGTTGACATGATTTGTATGTGTAGTTGACATGTCTTATAATTGTTGTTGACATGAATTTTATTTGCTGTTAACATGGATCTGTGTGTAGCAGACATAGTACGTACTGTAATTTATATAACTCGTATGTGCGGTTGACACGATATGCACCATACTTGACATAATTATACTAGTTGTTGACATGACTAGTATATATAGTTGACATGATTTTTAATTGAAACTAACATGAATTTTATTTGCACTGGCAGAAGACTGTTGTTCCATTCTTTGAGATTCCTCTGGCAGAAGCTAGTGTGAAAGAGTCTGATGATAAAACGCATTCCGGCCCATTCCTAGGCTCTCCAGTTGACATAAGAGCTATAGATACAAAAACATATCTGGAATCTTATGAAAGAACTGTCTACTACTACATACTAGAAACAGAAGGAACAGATGAGTATGCATTATTTAATTATTTCATTGATCTAAAAAGTATTTTTAGTTTTCTATGTAGTAAACATAATTTATGAATATTGTTCATATGTCATTTGTATAACTTCATTTCAGAAATGCATGCGTTTATGAAGATGATTTTACTTGGGCGACCAAGGAATTGTTTTTATCACTGAAGCCCCATGTTGAAATTAATGTGGGTGTAATTAACGCGTGGGCTTCACACCTGAACAACAGAGAAAATGAAAGGCAACAACATCACTTTCACGCTTTTTTATGAGTACATCTCCATGTGTAAGTAATCTTAAATTATATGTAAACTGTTTGAGTCAGATGTCTCCCTAACCAAAAATGTTAATTGCAGAACTTCAATGTAACAAATCGGCAGGAAAATTGGGATGCTTCGACAGCAAAGAGAAATTTTATTTCTCAGATAGATAAGGAGGTTGAAAGAAGACCAGATTTCAACTGGAGAAAAATTGATTTGGTAATAAGATCTAAAAATGATATCTATGTTAGAATATGAACAATTATTCTATGGATATAATTATATATTTCATGTCATACAGGTCTTCTTCCCAGTTTGTGCAGATAACCATTACTACCTTGTAGTATATTGGATGAAGAAAAACATCATTGACATCATAGATAATATAAAGCCACATAAAGATACAGATCCGTTGAAGAATTATGACATTGATATTGCTTTACTGGTATGCTTTTATCTATGTTATAAACATATTCTCTATATTGTGTTGAAATGCTTTGTATGTGTAGTTTAATTTAGTTATTTATATATTTTGCAGAAAGATATGTTCGAAGCATACTTCATAGAGAAGAAATTGGTAGATCTTTCAGAAAATATAAACAAGTCTTCATTCAACTTTCTGAATTTAGAATGGACCACAACCACAAACATAAAGAACTGCGGTGTCTATTTGATGAGGCACATGGAGACCTATGTTGGGAAAAAGGGAAATGATTGGGATATCGGTTTTTCTGCTCGTAGTCTGAAGATTATCCAAATACTCAGGGGAAGATATTGTTGCACGATGATTGCATCAATTTACAATAACCAGAGATCGGCAATGTTACAACTAGCTCATGATTGGATGGAAGCAAATATGGACAAATTGTATAAGCTAAACAACAAATACAAGAAGTTGTTTACTTGTAGAAAGAGGAAGTGAACAAAAAACTGATTTTAATGTTTGATGTTAACTTATTTTTTGGATTGGTTTTAAAACGATTATTATGCATTCTGACTTTTGTTGACATGGCTAGTATGTGTAGTTGACATGACTTAAAATTGTTATCAACATGTTTTCTATGTATTGTTGACATGGATGCGTAAAACAATGATCAAATTTGGTTTTTAAACTATGCAATCTTTAATAATATGTCAACTATGAAATAAGTACAGCAACTTAAATAGAAATGTCAACAACTTGAATTGAATGTCAACAGCTCAAAAATAATTCTTGTAACTAAAAAAAATTTACACCTATTTTTCTTAATTTTTAAATTTTAAATATGTACTGGCAAGATTATCATAAAAAACAAGTTAATAGTTTCCATATAAAAACTCAACATTTTGTCCATACCTTAATTATCAAATGTCAATAACTTATAGGAAAAATTTGAACATCTTGTCAATAGGCTTCATATAAAATTTCAGATAACTCAATATTTGGAACAAATTCATGAATTATGGTCATACAATACATATCAATATAAAGCAAATTAAATGTCAAAAACAAAAAAGAAAATATAAATAAACTATATGTAATGTGAATAACTAAATAAACGTCATGTCAACTGCCTTTTTTTCAAAGGTTAACGATGTCAGCTGTCTTTTTTTCTAATAAAATGGCGGAAAAAAAATTTAATTCAAAACCCTCTATTCTACAAACTATTTCGCTAACTCACAAAAAAGCATAGCAATAAATGCCAACAAGAGAGAGATGAGCTAACCTCTATTCCATCTTCTACTCTCTCACAAATAGGTTACCGCTCAAAAAATTTCGATTACTCTCTCATATACAAACCCTTCATCTACTCGACTTCATCTCTTTTCTAGATTTCTAAATCAATTAAGAGTATTAGGAATGTCAACCGGACAAAAAAACACAAGTGATTCAGTTGGATCGTCGGCCGTTCCTGGAAAAACATCAAAAATGGAGGTCAACAGCAAATCAACAAATAGTACTGAAACGACTCATTCAGATTAAAGATTTCTTTCGTTTATTAATTGTATGACTTCAATTTCAGTTTTTTAAAACACAGTTTGATTATTTAAAAGATTTTATTTTTAGATTTCATAATTTAATAATCTGATGAGTTCGACTTTTGCTTTTTTAAAACAGCAGAAGAATAATTTTGAGGTTAAGTAGTATGTATTTAAATTTTTATGATTATTGACATTAGAAGATGTCTGTTGACATAGTAGTATTGACATTTTATAAAATAAATGTTAACATAATGTATGCTTGTTTGAATTGTTGTTGACATAGTCATATGGTTCCTATAAAATAGATATGTTCTGTACAAACAAACGTGAATTCATATGTGAAGGGTCAGAGGATTACAAAGTATATCAACAGGGTATGATTGCAATTGTCATATGTATGATTGTAGTTGCTATAAATTTTGAAATGATAATACAGTATTGTTGACATTTTATACAATAATTATTCACATAATGTGAGCTTGTTTAAATGGCTGTCAAGATAGTTATATGGTTGATATAAACTAGATATGTTCTATTTAGAAAGGATTGTTTATGTTAAACAACATATGACTGCACTTGTCATATATATGGTTGTAGTTGCTATTAATTTTAATGTTATATTACTGTATTGTTGACATTTTTATTATACTTGCTTTTAAACCAGAAAAAAAGAACACAACAAAAAGAAAAAGAAGTACATCAATTGATGGGGATGAGTTGATTACATCTGAGATTCGAAGTAAAAGAAAAAATGACAAGAGACCATTAATTGCTTATGAGATTAGAAGCAAAAAACAGAATGAAATGTATACAGAGGCTAAGGAACAGAAAAAGAAAAGTAATTTCTTTTCTAAAAGGCTTCTAGTCAAAAGGAAGACGTGGTATTTTATTGAAACACTGAGCAAATTGAATGAGGCCCAGATTCATGCTGTCAAGGACTTGGGTTTTCGGAATGTTTTTCATTTCAACGTCGATTACATTCCTACCTATTTGGCATTTGAATTGGTGAAGTGTTTTGATGAAAAAGAGTGCAAGATAAAGTTAAATAATAGGAGGAGTGTTAGTATAACAGAGGACGATGTGGAGCTGGTATACGGATTTCCGAGATGTAGGATAAATTACTCCAGAGCTAACTGTAAAAGTAATGCGTCTTTCATGAGAGATATAGCCAGACATTGTAAAATAAAAAAAAAGGAGGAAATGTTAGCCATAAATCTGTGGAAGAGCATATGTTAGAAGATTGTGAAGGAGGGCCATGGTTCAAAAGATTGTTCTTGTTACTATTAGAATCAATATTGATTGAGCCATCAACATGTGGAACAATAAAGTCTAAGATTGGGGAAATAGTTGACGATCCGGACAATATTCGAAATGTCAATTGGTGTTCGTACACATTGTCTGTTCTGAAGTTTGCAAAGGAAAATTGGTCAAAGAAAAAGATGAATGCTTTTGCAGGACCACTTCCTTTGCTCATGGTATGTTTTACGTTTCACATTAAAGATTATTAATAGTGAACATAATGTTGACATAATGTTGTATATGTAGTTGATATAGCTTATAATTGTTATTGATATGTATTTTATATGCAGCTCTGCTATATGGATAGAGTTTTACAAGCCAAACGTTCAGTTCCTCGCACATTCCCATTAATGAAAGGCTGGACAAGCACACATCTCCAGGCTAGGGAAGATATGGAGATAGATGTGGGAATATTTGGTAATGGACTTATCTTCAGAAGATATGTCCGTAATCTGGAGCAGGAGCAGGAGCAGGAACCTCAACAACAGATTCCACACGTAGTTGACAGTGGGGTTGGGTCTTCCCAAAGCGTTGTCCCAAAAGATATCATGCAGAATGTAATGAAATACATTCTACTCATAAATTATGGGAAGACCAATCTAGTAAAAACCCTTGAAGAAGTTCCTACACACGTCAAAACTAATCATCTATTTGGATTAGTGTGTGATATTGCTAGATCTGCAATTGGAAGCCCAAGAACTTATGTTCAATCTGTGGAAGACAAGTGTGTAAAATTGGCAGAGTCATTTCTTCAAGATAAAGATGAGGCATTCGATAACTGTAAAACAATATGTGAACACTAGTTACTGTTGAAAAGAAAAAGGAAGCACTCGAAGATTTGACTGAATTTCCAACTTTCAAATGCAGAGATTGCTATAACAAAGTAAGTACATCATTTTTTTTACACACATTTTCTCTAAGTTGAAATTAATTTAATATTAATTATAAATTACTATTTCAATAGACTTCTGAAGAAGAAGAACATGAAGAACAACAAAGTGAAGAACAAGAAAATGAAGAACGAGAAGGATCATAAGAGGACAACACATATGGCGTCAATAATGAATCAGCGTCTCCTATATCACCACCTGTACTAAAATCTGATAACAAGGGGAGTGAGATAGAAAATCAGAAAGATCTTGAACAGGTAGAATTTACAATAACTATATTAAACTATAATGATATTCTGCATATTGTAGGTAAAAATATAATTGACATAACATAATATGTTTCAACTGAAAAAACAGGAAGATAAGGAGAATCAAGATGACACACACGTTGAAACAGAGAGAGAAAAACCACTGGATGAAGAAGATAATATTGTTGAGATAACTAAAAATAAAATTAAACAGTATATTATTTTTATAAAATGAGTAAAGTGTTGTTGACATGACTTGATAGTGTAGTTGATATGAGTTATAATAATTACTGATATGGCTTCTACGTGTAGTTGACATAACTTATAAGTGTTGTTGACATGGCCTCTATGAGTAGTTGACATATTATGTACCGTAGTTGACATTACTTTTATGACAAGATATGAACCGTAGTTGACATGGCAAGAATTTGTAGTTGACATGAATTTTATGTCCACTGAAAACAGAATATTGCTTCATTATCTGAGATTGCACTTCCAGAAGATAAAAACAAATCAGAACTCTACACAGCAGAAGTAAATGATGTTGATATACTGCCATACCTCGAAGTTCATGAAAGAGATCTCTACTACTACATAGTAGAAACAGGAAGAACAGATGAGTATGTATAATTTAATTATATTCATGATATAAAAAAAAATAGTTTTCTAAACAGTTGACAAGATTTATGATTGTTTGTTCATATGTCATTTTTATAACTTCATTTCAGGAATACATGTGTGTATGATGATAATTTTACTTGGGCAACCAAGGAATTGTTCAACTCATTGAAGCCACATGAAGAAATCAAATCTGGTGTTATTGAGTCATGGGCTTCACATTTGAATAACACTGAAAAAGAAAAGCCAACAACATCTCCAACCGTAAGTAATCTAAAAATTTATATAAAATATTTGAATTACAGGTCTCCTTAACCAAATATGTTAATTGCAGAATTTCAATGTTACAAATCAGCCAGAAAGTTGGAATACTATGATGGCAACGAACAAATTCATTGATGAAATAGAGAATGAGATTAAAAAAAGACTAGAATTTGATTGGAGAAACATTGATTTGGTAATTAGATCTAACAATTAAACTTTTGAGAAAATATTAGGATGTGTTCTTTGAATGTAATTTTATCTTCCATGTCATATAGGTCTTCTTTCCAATCTGTGAACACCGACATTACTACCTGGTAGTATTTTGGCTGAAACAAAGTAAGATTGAGATCATAGACAACAGAAAAGTTAATGGCATGGATGCATTAGAGGAGTATGGACATGAAATTGATTTACCGGTATGATTTTTTTTATCTTATTGAAACAGTCTCTACATTTTGTTGATATAATTTATGCACAATGTTAAAATGTTTTTTATGTGTAGTTTTATTTATTTATTAATATATTTGCAGAAAGATATGTTGGAGGCATACTACAAAAAGAAGAACTTGTTAGAGATATTCGAAAATATTAACAAGTCTTACATCGATATTC
The DNA here is from genome assembly GCF_029641045.1 of Salvia hispanica. Classification (NCBI taxonomy): domain Eukaryota; kingdom Viridiplantae; phylum Streptophyta; class Magnoliopsida; order Lamiales; family Lamiaceae; genus Salvia; species Salvia hispanica. Next base: position 47,424,107 of record NC_142695.1, on the reverse strand, counting down.
TTTCCTTGAAGTGGGCCACAAGCACCAACACAAAGGACTGTGGTGTCTATTTAATGAGACACATGGAAACTTATGTTGGAAAAAAAAGATAGTGAATGGAATGTTGGCTTCTCTGCATGCGGCATAAAGATACTCCAGGTACTGCGTGGAAGATATTGCTACAACTTGATTGAATCAAGTTACAACAATCAGAGAGTACCCATTTTAGAAGTAGCTGATGCATGGATGGAAGAAAACAAGCACAAATTGAATAGTTTAAACAACAAATACAAAAAGTGGTTTGTTAGCTTTCTTGTTTTGGGATGGATTTCAAAACAGCTACTATTGTGGTTTCTAACTTTTGAACTTATGAAAATGTATATTTTCTGTTAATTTTGTTATGATTCACATGACTTATTTTTATTGTTGACATGGCTTAAAATTATTGTTGACATAGTTCTATGCGTAATTAACATAGTATGTAACGTAGTTGACATGACTTATAATTTTTATTGACATGATTCTATGAGTAGTTAAAATACAATGTAATATAGTTGACACGACTCTAACGTATAGTTAATATAATTGTAATACTGATATTAACATGTTCTCTATGTATAGTTGACATGGCTTGTACGTGTAGTTGACATGGCTTGTACGTATAGTTGACATGACTTGTATATGCCGTTGACACGATGTGCACCATAGTTGACATAATTATATTAGTTATTGACATGGCTTGTAAAATAATTGACATGACTTGTACGTGTAGTTGACACGATATGTAGCGTAGTTGACATGACTGATATGTGCCGTTGACACGATGTGCACCATAGTTGACATAATTATATTACTTGTTGACATGGTCAGTATATATAGTTGAATTAATTTTTAAGTTGTTGACATGTGCACATTAAAAACATAAAGGAGCATGAAAGCAAGGCATGTCTAACTTGTATTGAAATGTCAACAACTTATAAACAAATGTCAACACTTTGTATAAAGGTGTACAACTCAGAAAACAAATCTTAAAATTAAAAAAACAGAATCATGAATAGATGTCAATAGAGATTAAAATCAGATATAAACAACAAACGAGAAAATGTCAATAATTTGTAGTTTATGTCAACAAATAAAAAACAACTCTGACTATTAAAAAAAAACAATCATGTCTGATTTCTGCCACAACTTCTAGCATTATGATCAGTAACTTTGTGACACTTTCCACAACGCCTATGAGGTTTATTTGCTTTTTCAATTGCTTTCTCTATGCTTGACTTAATCCTGCTTTTCTTGTCACTTGCACCTCCTTTTGTACTAACCACATCTGGAGCATGGGCAGTTATTTCTTCAGGAACAGCAATACCATATATGTTCATGATTGAAACATTTTTATCAAGAGAAGACGATCCAGCACAGTCGTCTTTAAAGATTTGAGAACCAATACCCGCAAGCAAATTATCCAAAGCAATCAAATAATCTTTATTCCTAAAAGCACGCTGATATAGACCAAAGTAACATCCATGACACCTATTAGCAATCTGTAGTTTGTCATCTTTGTTAGAACCTGCAGACATATAAAATGTCAACAGCCTATATAAGATGTCAACAGCCAATATAAGATATGTCAACAGCTTATACAATACATGCTAAAACTTAAACTAAAATATCTATAGAAAACAGTTTGCATACCTCTGTCGGACGCACTTTCATCAATCGTGAGACCATGAACTGCCTTTAGTAATTCACTTTTAAGCCAACGGTTACCAACATATTTCTCTAGAATATTGTTGACATCTTTATTTCTGAGAATGAAAAAAAAGGTGGCTGCATAGATAATCACACCTTAAAAATAGTTTACACTCACATTCATATGACTCAGTCTCTATCTCATGTCTAACTGTAAAGATCTTCTTTCTAGCATCAGAAACTTTGAAGACCTCGATGTTCTCCAATGTGGACATGCTAATCATCCGACAACTCTTATCAGCCTCAACAATCAAATCTTGTACGACTCTAAACATCCTATCTGTGTAAACAGATCCCAATTGCTTCTCAAATGCTAAATCAGTGACATATTTTGGAGTGATTACAGAATCATAATAGTCAAGCCTTTCAGTTTGATTCCTTTGAGCATCAATGACATTGTTATACTGAAGAGTGAAGTCAGCAAAATTGAACAATAGTTTCGAGTACCTCTTATAAAAACTGTTTTCAGATTCTGAAAAAGATGTTCTCATTAAAGAACTCATAGGAACATCTCTAAAGAAGGCTGGGATCCACATCTGTCTGTCTGATCAAAAACATATCCTTAAACCACTTATGATCTTCTACGGTATATTTTTCAACAATACTAGTCCATAATATATCAAACTCATCCGGATCTAACAACTCTGACCAAACACAAGACTTAAACTCCTTACTAAACTTTTCTCTATCAGAAATTGATTTAGGTATCTTCTCAAATAACTTGCTCATAATATGCCACATACACAAACGATGCCTTGTACCAGGTAATACCTTCTCAATGGCAAGCCTCATTCCCCAATCTTGGTCAATGATTATGATTCTTGGAGCAACACCCATGCATTCAACAAATACAGTGAAAAGTCATGAAAATGCATCACAATTCTCATCGGATACGAAACCGGCTCCAAACGCAATAGGACACCCATGATTGTCTTTCCCGGTAAATGGACCAAACACCATACGATACCTATTGAACAAATACATCAACACAAAACATCAATAATGTCAATTATAGGTATATGCTATGTCAACTATTAAATCAGAAATGATGCAAAGTACAAATGTATCCTATGTCAACTACCATATCAACTACTATCTATGTCAATTATTAAGTATAATAATTAAACTACCTGTTTGTTGAATATGTTGTATCAAATGCTACAACATCTCCAAACATGTGGTAATGCTTTCGAGACTCAGCATCAGACCAGAATAAGCTCACTAACTTATTATCTTCAGGTGATAATTGATATTTGTTAAAAAAATCCTTCACAAATTCTCTTCTTCTCTTACATCTGATTTAGCATCATTTGCACATCCACTTCTTTTAATTTCTCTTTAATATCACGTGAACAAATCCTTACATCAGTCAACGTACACCCAACAACATCATAACCATCGAAAAACTCCTTTAATAAGTTAAAAGTAGAGGTAGGACCGATGTTAGCTTTGGTGCAATCTTCAACAAACTTATGATGAACATCATTCAAACTCCGATTACCTTTCATAAATCTCTTATGATCTTTGTCAACCATAGTATGATTGTGTTCCTCAACAAACTGATGCACAAGGTAATACTTATCACCAAAATCAGAAAAAAAAACTTAAAACTAATTCTCGCTCCACATCCACACCTTTTGGTGCCACGTCTATGTCTCTTCTTTGAAGATACTTCATCATCATCAGACACATTACCATCCTCAGATACACTAACATCGACATCCAACGAATCTACTGTATGAAATCCTTGTCTATTGCAAACAACATACTGAAAAATAATAACACCACCACTAGACCTATTTCCAAATCTTCGACAATCAAAACAACACTCCTGAGCATACTTTTCATAAAATGAAATTCCTTCCTCAAGGGAAGAAAATTTTTGACCTTCATAAGGCCTCAACTCAGGCTTGCAAATTGGAATAACAGACCCTACAACATAGAATATTTACCAAGGAACATGAATCATGTCAATAGATTTTCAAGTCATGTCAACAGAGCATAAATCAACAACATAACACCTTTAGTTATCTCTAAAGAGGTGGCTAAACTCTTGTAGAATTCTTAGACAATTGATATAAGTTATGTAAGCCAAAATATCACAACAAGCTTCAAATTACCAGGATCAAAATGTCCAGTTTAATTAGAATACACCGATTGAAACACACGATGTCAACAGAATAATTAACAAGTACACATAAATCATGTCAACAGAGCATAAATCACCAACATAACACAACAAAATAATGTTAATGAAACAGAATGTCCACAAAGAGCATAACAACAACACAGAATATTTACCAACTAACATAAATCATGTCAATAGATTTTCAAGTCATGTCAACAGAGCATAAATCACCAACATAACACAAAAAAATCATATTAATGAAAATCAAACCAAACTACCTCCACCATTCGTAAATCATGTCATCAGATTTTCAAGTCACGTCAACGCAAATCAAAAGACTTACGTAAATTACCCATATAGTTATCTCTAAAGAGGTGGCTGCACTCTTGTAAAATTCTTAGACAATTGTTATAAGTTATGTAAGCCAAAATATCATAACAAGCTTCAAATTACCAGGATCAAAATGTCCAGTTTAATTAGAATACACCGATTGAAACACACGATGTCAACAGAATAATTAACAAGTACACATAAATCATGTCAACAGAGCATAAATCACCAACATAACACAACAAAATAATGTTAATGAAACAGAATGTCCACAAAGAGCATAACAACAACACAGAATATTTACCAAGGAACATAAATCATGTCAACAGATTTTCAAGTCATGTCAACAGAGCATAAATCAACAACATAACACAACAAAATAATGTTAATGAAACAGAATGTCAACAAAGAGCTCATAACCCATACTTCTCCCTTGAAAGCTCACAACTGATTAAGAAAAAAGGGTTAAACAGTCTACGCCTAAAGTATCCATAGATTCCAAACTCAACCATGTTTCTCAACCTTCTAAGTATTTATGGTCTTTTGCTTAGCCAATAACTAACTGATTTTTTTAAGTCAAGTTAAGGACTCTGATTATGGTTATATCATATGGACTTTTACATTCAAGAAAATCCAACCAAACATTGATCCACTTAGACTAACATTTATTTCCTCGGTCAAGAATTATTGAGCTGATTTCTCAAGTAGCTTCACATAAATCAGAAAATTACCCCTATAGTTATATCTAAAGACGTGGCTGCACTCTTGTAAAATTCTTAGACAATTGATATAAGTTATGTAAACCAAAATATCAGAACATGCTTCAAATTACCAGGATCAAAATGTCCAATTTAATTAGAATATACCAATTCAAACACACTATGTCAACAGAATATTTAACAAGTACACATAAATCATGTCAACAGAGCATAAATCACCAACATAACACAACAAAATAATGTTAATGAAACATAATGTCCACAAAGAGCATAACAACAACATAGAATATTTACCAAGTAACATAAATCATGTCAACAGATTTTCAAATCATGTCAACAGAGCATAAATCACCAACATAACACAAAAAATTCATGTTAATGAAAATCAAACCAAACTACCTCCACCATTCGTCGACGTAGACTCGGAATAACATGAAGAATCCATCCAAATAACACTTAGCTGTTGATTATGAACTGAAATCGAACCTGAAGATGAGAAAATAAAAAAAAAAAAACTAATTAGGAACAAATTTGACTGGGCATCAACAAATAAAGGATAAAAACAGAATCAAAGTGGGTATAATCGACCGAAAAACGTCAAAATCAATAGAGAAATCCGTCGAACAGGTCGTCTATTTTTCGAAAATTGAATCGCAAATCAGGTATCGTTGAAATCGTTAAAACCGTCTGAGTCTAATTTTGCAAATCAATTGAATCATAAATCGTTAAAATAGATTCAATGAGAGATCTGATTCAAACGTTAAATCTCACCAGAATCGCCGACGAGAGATGAAATCTGATGAAGAACCCTAAATTGAAACGCGAAAAGACAGTTTTACCCTTTCATATTAAATTAATCTAATAATATTTATTGTGTGGCAAAATCTGGACCACTCATTTAATAAAAATGAGTGGCTGTTATTGCATCTCATTTCTCAATTAGCCTAAATAATCTCAATTGATCATGATCCAATGTGTTATTTAGTAAAGACTAAACATCCATTTTTTCTTAAATATTTGGTCATTTTTTATTTTTGATTGGCCATTATATTTATTAATTCAGACTCTTAACATTATTAATTGGTTCGTTTATGTTAGGAAAAAAGAGAGCTAGATAAAGTTTGGACGTGGATAAGCAAGAAGTGGGAGTGTGCATGAGCCAATGTTGTGGAGCCTTCAGACTCCAACTCAAGAAATGGATCACGTGCCCTCTTAATTAGGGAGACATTTTGAAAGGAGATGGATAATACTCCCTCCGTCCTTCATTAATTGTTACTGATTGATTTGGCACGGGTTTTAAGAAATATAATAGAAAGTGAGAGGAAAAAGTTTATGAAAGGCGGATTCTATTTTTATGTATTAATTTCATAATAAAATGTGAATGAATTGGTGAGTTAAATAATACTCCCTCCGTCCCACTTTAGGAGTTCCGATCACTTTTGCACACCCGTTTTGTAAAAATCATACTAGTAAATAGTTAAAGTGGAGAAATGGTAAAGTAAGAGATAAAATAATGTTCTTCTCAACATTATTCTCTCTTTTACTTTACAATTTCTCCACTTTAACTATTTATTATGATATTTACAAACGGGTGTGCAAAAGTGATCGGAACTCCTAGAGGGACGGAGGGAGTAAGTAAGAGTGCTAATTAATTAGGATCGATGGAAAAGAGGGTTGCATATTTGATTCTTTGTTATACGTTATCAGAATTTTCCTTTTGCTTAGTTTGTTAGGTGATTTCACTAAGGTATTGTCTTTAATTCATTGCACAATGTGTCTCAGCTAAACGATTAGTAATAGACTCATAGCAATATCTAATCTCAAGCTCTTATCCCGCAAGCAATGAATTCTCCTTTTTTTTCTCCTTTTAAATTTGATAGTAAAAGTGATTTTCACTCGATTATTAATATGAACACGGGCAATTAAACACTTGACTATGTCACATTTTAATTATATTGAAAATAAAAAAAAAAATTAATTGATAGGATGGACATTAGTTCGAACCACTGCAGAAGGAAAGGTCAGACTAAGAAAGTAATATGGCGACTATTAGAGCGAACACTAGTCCGAGGCATTGAAGATACTCTTAACCCAATTAAATTAGTACTCCTATTATGCGGTTTTGCCATTTTGAGTATTCTAAATGGGTCAATGAATTAATTGGGCTCTAATGCGTTTGTATATTCATAGCCCATATATATTTTTAAAATATCCCGTTTCATATGAAAAGTTTATGTATGTTCAAAAAATGAATATAAATACAGTTTTGGTCATTAATCAGATAATAAACCTTTTATTATGCTTTAAATGAACATTTATTGCATGTTGACTTTCATGCAAATATTAAAGGGGAGATAATAAGGTAAAAACAATTTATCCCTATTAAAAACATAAAAAATATTGCCTATACCCACTTTAAATGGCTCAAAACTTTGGGCATGTACATTAAGAGAGTAGATCCTACAGCCTATAAATCTAAAATTGTCATGAAAATAAAAAAGATTAAGTTTTCCAAGACTACAATTTAGTAAACGTTTAAGTCGCTCTAAAAAGATAATCTAAAATATTTGAAAAGCAAGAATTTATATAATAATCTTGTACCACCATAATATAATAGTAGAATGTGATTTTTATCCTGTGTCTTTATCTTATCATCATATACCATAGTCTATTAAGACTAATCAAAGAAACAAATTCAACAAGTGTTGACGTGGCGCGTTGTGGCGTCACGACTGTTGTTTGGGTCGCAAATATTCAATGGAGATTAGTCTTTAATTTGGTTCCAACTTTGATTTTGACTAAACACTAGTAATTTACTGTTAATTGTTGATCGTAACGCCTATGCCTATCATTTCCAACTTTGATTGCCTCTTCAATTTCATCTTCGTGCACCAAATAATCAAACAAAATTCAGCAAACAGTTTCTGAAAAATCCCACAATTTCTTCTTAATTCACTTGAACAAAAGCTTTTCTCTTTAGCTTTTTTGAAGATGAACGATCTTCTCACGGTTAGTGTTTCCATTTTGTCGATTTAGTGGAAGTCCCATGTTGTTTGTTTTTGCCTGCTAATTTTGTATTTTTGTTGTTGATTGAGTAGTAGTCAAGAATTGATTTTTATGATTCTTCTTGGGTTGGTTATTTCAGTTAGTTTGGTCTTGAAAAACGTTTATTACTTTTTTTTTCAAGGTTTGTTTGCATGATCATGCTATTGATGTGAAATTTTTGTGTGTTTTTTGTTTTTAAAATCTAACTTGGTTATGAAATAAGATCCTTGTAAATTTGTGTTTCTGTAAAATCTATCATGGTGAATTCTTGAGGTACAAACTCCTTTCAGATTCAATGGTTATTTCTTTAAATTTTGAATTCGTGGTTATTAGAAGAAATGTTTTCCGTGGCTTGAAATATTGATAATTTGACAGTTTTATATAGTAGTTGTTCATTTCTTGAAAATGATGGTAGAAGGATTGTTGGAGTAAATGAGAAACACTATGTTTTCAGTTGCGAAATACTAGCATGTTTTTTGTGTTATGGTAGTTGTATTTGAATAAGTGACAAATACTACTGTGTTTTTATACTGAAAACCAGAATCTAGTTACTAGAATTTTTTTTGTATAAAGTAGTAGTGCTTTTCCTGAAATGTTACAAGGAAAAATCTCAAAAAGAAAATACAAAGTTTTTATTGGAAAAAAAGAATCTAGCTACTAAAATGTTCCCTTGTTACCAGCTAACTTATGTGTCTTATTGCATAACATATAATCAACATCAAACCATTTTACCTTATCAATAGGTATGAATCTTGTCACAAAACATGATTCTTAAATTCAAGTTTTGAGTGCATTTCAGGACTCGTTCGTTGAAGATACCAAAGGCAACACATCACGAGAGCCTGATATAGAGATGGGCCCTCGATTTACTAGGAGTAGCTCGGATCTGTCCTTGGAATCTTTCAACAAGCAGGTGCGACAGAAATTAAGCAGTCATGCATATGTTCGTTTCCCTTACTTAATCCTCGTAACTTTTCATCTTTATTGTTGTTGGCAGATACAAGAGGTTGAGAAGCAGGTGGACAAGCTCTCTGTTTTGCTACAGAACCTCAAGGTATGTGTACAGGATTTCATTTTTAGACGACATTTGCAAGGAACAACGTGTTATGTGTTTGTCTTAAACAACTGTTGTTGATGATGTAGTTTCGTTTGTAGACGACAGTAGCAAGGGAAATGTGTTTTGTGTTATCTTAAACTTCTATTAGCCTATTATGTCAAAAACAAAAATGATCTGTTGTTAAGATAAGTAAAGACAAAATTAGTCATATTTGTTTTCATTTTCATACATGCCATGATGCCATCCTTTTGTCAGGAAGCCAACGAGGAGTCAAAATCAGTTACCAAAGCATCTTCGATGAAAGGTGCAGTTCATAACGCCTTTTAACAGAATTGGGAAAAAAGATGTTTTTTTCTTTCTAGTTTTACTATTGTAGCACATTTTATTCGATCCAGCTATCAGGAAGCGCATGGAGAAAGACGTTGGTGAAGTGGGAAAGATAGCACGCGGTATTAAAGTGAAAATCGAGGCACTAAACAAAGATGTATTATTCAGACCTCTCCCTCTCTCTTCGGTTTATGCATATCTTTATCATAGTGACATGAACTGATTCCTCCGAATTGTTCTCAGAACATAGCTAATCGACAGAAGCCTGGTTGTGGAAAGGGGACGGCCATTGATAGGTCAAGAACGAACTTGACAAAGTGCGTGTACAAGTCTAAACATCTACTGCTTTTTCCTTCTTTATGTTTGGTACGAGTAGCTTAACAATGACTCGTTCCCTGCAGTTCCTTGACGAAGAAATTTAGAGACCTCGTGACAGAGTTTCAGGTCTGTCTCCAGCCCCATTGATCCTAATTTCTGCTTCAAGAATTCATAGACTTTTGAGATGTTATGTTTGTCTGAACAGACTTTGAGACAGAGGATTGAAGAGGAATATCGTGAGGTTGTTGAGAGACGAGTAATAACAGGTCATATAATAAGTGCACATTTTTAAGGGACGGAGGGAGTATTTCTTTCAATATTTGTTTCATTTATTTTTAATCTAATGCTCGCTGTGGACGTTCAGTTACTGGAAGTCGACCAGATGAAGAGGTAAGCGTTCCTTACAATGCATCACCCAAAATCTGCACCCTGTCCAAGATATTCACTTTGGACCTCCATGACTAACAGACCATCAATAATCTCATTGAAACCGGAAACAGTGAACAGATATTCCAGCAAGCGATGCAAGAATCCGGACGAGGCCAGGTACTTTTTTTTTTAGCTATGATTTACAACCACGAAACTCCTTAGTCGTAAAATCCGGGATTGCTTGACAGTATATTATATGTCACGAAATCTAGGTGATGAACACTTTGGAGGAGATTCAGGAGAGGCACGACGCTGTAAAGGAGATCGAGAAGAAGCTCCTCGACCTTCATCAGGTACATAATATGGCAATCCATTGGATCACGTACCAAGATTCTTGATACCCCTTGATCTCTCTTTGCAGATCTACCTTGATATGGCCGTGCTAGTCGAAGCTCAAGGAGACATTTTGGACAACATCGAAAGTCAGGTTTGTTTTTCTCAAACTCGCAACGATGTTAAATTGGGGTATAGAAGATTAAAAAAGGATATATTTTTGTTGACGAGGCTCTCGTTTAGGTGACGAATGCAGTCGAGCACGTCCAGTCGGGGACGACTGCGCTTCAGAATGCGAGAAGGCTGCAGAAGAGCTCGAGAAAATGCATGTGCTTTGCCATTATACTTCTCTTAGTAATCGTAGCTATTATAGTGCTCAGCGTGATCCAACCATGGAAAAATTGACAATTGCTCTTTGCATATAGCTTTTTGTATTCAAGAGTTCCATAAATTCTATAGGTTTCATACGAATGTGTATAAATAAGTGGTAAATGTTGTCACAAATATTTTTTCTAGCTGGAGATTCGAAAATAAGAAGTATTCTTTTAATGATTTTATTCTTGTACTAGTAGAAGGCTTGATTTATTGAAGATTCAAATCTATGGTAATCAATTTAGAAGAAAATACACTTCAAATCTTATTATTCTCTTATTCCCTAAACCTCAATGCCATTATACAAATTTGTTTTTTATTTGATTATCCTTGTCTTCTTTTATTTGAGTTTATGCAAAGCCAAAGTTACTATTTGTGGTGCTATTTACATGGAAAAACAGCAGTTTCTATGTACTTTATGGGAGGAAATGTGAAACCTTTTTTAGTTACTTTAAAATTATGACAAAGAAATACAGCTGCTTGCCTTCGAAGCTCAGACTAAAATTTATTATCATCTATCATCTATTTATGGGTAAGAGTATAATAAAAGGTCCATGCCATTGCTTTGCTTTCATGAACATGGGCATATTTGTAATAAACCAAACTATAATGAAAAAACAAATATGGTTAGCAGAAAAAGGTTACTTCTGATTCCAAAATTGAAAACACTGAATGTGTAGAGATTAAACCATTCGAATGATATGCTATTTCTTGATGGAGAGATAAATGCCAGAAATTATAGCAACCCCAGCAACTGTTACTCCAACAGTACTAAGTATCTTCACCACTGAAATCGACCTTTTTTCAATTGGTATGTTCAGAAGTTGCTTCAGCTGAAACATTCAAGAGCATAAAGTTACAAATCAACAACATGGAACCGAGATACAACAGTCGGGCGAAATCTTTACCTCAACAGGCTGTTCCCAGTTCTTCTGGATTCCCGGTAAGTGGCCCTTTCCCACAACGGCTACCACTGAATTATGCTCACGAGCTACTTTAAGCAACATGGCCGACATATATCTATATATGGAATGAAAACAATCAGCACGTGCAATGTTACAAGGATGGTAAGAATTACTACAAAGTATCAGAAGCCTAACTGGTCGCGCTCACGGACAAGGGTTTCCATTAGACTGGGAAACTTCTTGCTCATCTCCTGAATTACTAGAGTTAGCATGTCAGCATCATCCATTTCCTTCAGCTACACAAAGGGAAAATACACCTTTTAAAATCATTCAAACTCGTTTCCCCAGATAATGTCATTCCTATCTATACAGTGAGACTCTACCGCCTTCGCAAGATCTTCTGGGCTTGGCAAGAACACTGCTTGAAACAGCAAGGAGTACAGTAATTTTATCTTGTGCCAAAGAGGCATCTTGGCCCATGTTCTCCGCAACGTAATCTACCAAAGAAGAAAAAACTAGTAACTCGAAAGGCAGAAAGAGCTTAAATAATCTGTGCACAAATTTTTTGCCTATGGTAAATTGAAAGGAGGACGAAACTTGCTGCTACTAATAAATGGAGGAAGAAGCAGCAGCCAATTTGCCCAATTGGATTCTATCTTACTTTATAATACTAGTAAAAACAAGAAGAAAAGTACCTGGACAGGTCGATCGCCTAGTATAACTTTGCCGCCATATTTCATGGCTTCTTCATATGCCACCCGAAACTCTGCACCAGGCAGAACTTCAAGTTGACTAGCAACCTAGAAAATGACAGATTACGGAAGATACCATAAAGTTGCCAAATTTATGTGGAGTATGTTGAACAAGTCAAAAAGAGTGAGCAAAATGACAAATAGGATCATGCCTTAGCAAGAAACCAGCTGTAAAGTATCCCAAAAAGATTTTGATTTTTCTTCCACATGTCCACCATTTCTCCCGTGGTTGGCACCTGCAAAGCGTGGCTTATATATGAATTCCAGTTGACAATGAGCATTCCAAATAACCAGTATTGGGTATCTTATTACAAAGTCAGATAGGGAAGTGTTCATAGCAAGTCAAAGATCATTAGTTGCTGTTTTGAAAATCAAATTTGACGTATAATTCTCAAAATAACCTGGTCCTCTCCTTTTCTATATTTATTTCAGTATCACAAGTCTGCTGATATGAGCCTCGGTACGACGAGATACACACATGCCTAGTATGCCACTTGAAGCACTTGATAAATGCTTACAAAGAATCCCTAGAACAACTATGACAACTCCTCAAGGACAACTACACAAAAGAAATAGTTTCCCAATGACTTCACACATGCCTTGAACACCCTCAAACAAACTCGTGAACATTTTCCTTTGAATCTCTCATGAATACATAATGGAGAATAAAGGCGCCAAGTCGATTTCAGCGACCTTATTAAGTGGCATCTAGGAGTTGAAACAAAGTTCAAAAGAATTCATAGTGCTAATTATCTTCTCAGACCAATCTTGAGCCGTATTACATTAAATTCATAGAGAGTAAAGATGCAACCAGTTCTAAATCACATCTTCAAGAAACTGAGCAAAAGCATACTGTGTGGCTCCAGTGCTATCATTTCTTGATTATTCCTAACTAATCACTAACACTAAAATGTAAACCAATTAATTTTAGAGAAAAGAATACAAATACAGGCCAACCTTGAAGTTTTGAGGTGTAAGAATAGCAACACGGCTAGAGCACAGCTCCAAAAAGACAACCTGTGATAGATGCATAAACATAAGATGGCTATTTAGTAGAGTGAAAAAAATGAGGAATAATATCTATAAGGACAAATTGCTGGAAAAAACATGAAATTTTGTCAAATTATGGCCAGCCTCGCAAATTTAAAAATTAGCCCCGCATGTTTAAAAATCAGCCCCCTTTTATCATGACTTTCACATTTTTTCGCAATTGTCCCATGACTTCAGATTTTGGGAAAATCATGTAAATTGTGGCAATCAGTAAAAACAATGGAGACAAAACATTGGCCACTCAAACGACATTGAAACTACTTCCACCCAAATTGAAATTCCATCTTCCTTTCTAAAATAAGTAGTGTATTAAATATATTAAAATGATGTATAGGCCACCAAAAGTTTTTGCCATGGGTCAATTGCGAAAAATGTCAAAGTGATGAAATTAGCGATTGATTTCAAACTTGCGGAAGTGACTAGAATTTGATCAAATTTCATGATTTTCCTGGGTAATTTGGCCAAACCTAAAATTACATTTCTTGACTAGGACAATGTAATTCAATGTATCAAGTAGTGGCTTCTAAATGTCAATAGTAAAGTACCTGTGGTTTCAAGAAATCTATCACAGCCTGAACTTCTTCGCAAGATTCCTGAAAATGAAAGAACAATTAACTTAAGTTAACTGTGATTTAACATCAATTTTTACCCCAGCAATCAGCATCAAAAAAGAAAACAATCGGAAAAATGCACCATCAGGTCTTAATATTCAACTCAGGCTAAGCCTGCTTTCTTTACCCTAAAAAAAGATACTACTAACAATTTATATCCCAACAATCAGCAACAAAATTCCCAGCAGTAATCAAAAGGAGGAAAAAACAATTGGAACAATTAACTTGATATTGTGATTCAATAAAGATTTCTATCCGACATTAAGTAAAAAATTCCCAGCAGTAATCAAATTGAGAAAAAACAATTGGAAAAAGTAAAACAATCAGATTAGTTTAACTACTGCAAAATCATGAAATTTTTAAAACTGTTACCGTAGAAACGTGAGCGGTTCCGACCAAATACACATCGCAGACGCCGCCGTCCGCAGCCGAATCGCACGTGAGCGTAGCCACACTCTTGGAGAGCTCCGGCGGCAGAATTCTCCTCTCATAGCCGTTGTAACTGTCACTAATCGAGCTCTGATTATGAGGCAGAGCCTCGTCGTCTTCGCCGGGGATCTTACCCTCTTTGTCGACGTTCACAAAATCGCCGATCCCGGCTGTCGCCGCGGGAGACGGAGGGTCCATCACGCGGCGGCTAGAGAGGGCGATGGATCTGAGCTGTGGATTGAGGCGGAGCAACCGTTTCGAATTGGTGCTGGCGGCGATGGCGGTGCTGGCTACGGCGACGAGGTGGTTTGGACAACTCAGTCGGTTTAATCCGTACATAAGGTGCAAGGGGTTTTTCAATTTTGGGATAAAAGAAAAGAAAATATAAATCAGAATCAAATCTCTAACCAACATCTGAATTAGATTGATTCTATTTTAAAATAATATTCATCTTATTCCATTTACCAAGTTTTACCATTGTGCAGTACTATATTTAAAAGGAGACATACGTTAAAATAAATTGAAATTTTGGTTTTTTACCACATGCTTTCCGGAATCCGCACAGTCAGAATCAGATTCATACTCGATGGGGTTTGCATATTAAGAACGAAAGTCTCCCTGCAAATGGCGGGGTTTGAACCCGTGATTCTCAAGATAACCACAACTTCGCGTTGCTAACTGTGCTACAATTAGTTGATTTGAATCATTATTCTTGAATGTTTATGTGTTCAACCAAAATTAATATAGACGATGTAATTATATGCAAATTTTATATTATAAAAATTATAAACTATGATCTAGACTGTTAATTTCAAGAGTTGGTGTCAACGGATGACAAATAATGTCAACACAATTTCAACATTGTCAACCGATTGACGTTGTGTTGACATTTTTTTTCATCTATTGATATCGAATCTTGAAATCTAACGCTCAAAATCATAATTTAGAATTTGTAAGAAAGATACCATTATCACTATCTAGTGACATCAAATAACTTGTTTAATAAGTATTCCGTTTTGTAAATTTTGTATGCTAAAGTTCGGTCCCATAGAGAAACATAACAAATAGTAGGAGAGAAAAAGTAGAAGAAATGATAAAGTAAGAGAGGGAGTGTGTGTGTTGTTTTTTTATGCCACAACAAGAAATATGTCACTTATAATGAGACGACTCAAAAAGGAATACGCATTAGTTATAGTGAGGCGGAGTAGTTACAAATAAACAGCATGCACATGAACAATTTTATACTCTCAATAAGATGTGTTGAAGAGTTGGATTATATTTGGTAGGGGTATTCAATACTGTATTAAATATCGAATGTTATACACTTTACCTAGGAAGTCCACTTGTTGCTCCCTTCTGTGTCAAGTTTGCCAGGCAGTACAGAGGTGAGGCCAAAATTCCCGAATTCGGGTTCCGAATTCTCCGTGACACTGCCTTTAAACATTATAATTTGAATGTATTTGTGTTACAAATACTAGGTCATTGCTCATGTTTGAATCTATAGACCATCTCACACTAAAACGATCTCACAGCAAGAATTCCCAATGATAGACCACCTCATAGTAAAATTTATACTCCCTCCGTCTCAGTTTAAGAATCACATTTAGAATTTTCCATATTTGGTCATACACTTTACCCCATTATTTATCAAAATTACATCAAAATGTCATTATCTATATTAAAATAAACCAAAACATAAATAAAAAACCAAAAAGTCAAAAAAGGACTCACTTTCAACCAACTCACTTCATTTATTACACACGACATCATCTTACTTCATTTATTACACACTTCACCTTCTCAATCCACTATCTCACTTCATTAAGTACACACTCCACCATCTCACTTCATTAATTACACACTCCACCAATTTCTTATAATCCGTGCCATATAAATAGCACTCCTAATGTGGGACAGAGGGAGTAGTATTTTATTCTAAAACTATAGCTCAAACTTTAATTTTAGCCAAAATTCAAAATGTAATACATACCATAATTATCATATCAAAATTTTCGAACAACAAAATACTTCTTAATTTGAGATAATAACAATCCCAACAAGTATGTATATAGTAAGTATAATGCAAAACAAAATGCGGGAAAAAACAACTCATGCAACCACCATTAATATAAAAACAGCAGTTGAGTCAAGCAACATTTAACATTCAAACTTCAACCAAGTTTACCTCCCAATTCGATGCTACAAGGGCATTCACATACCAGCAGCAAGAAAGTCGATAACGGCCCATCTCAAGCAAACAAATGGAAACGGGACATGAGTCGTATAAATTTCAACAAAAACATAACCTGGGAACACGCTTTCTAACCGCTTGTGCTGATCTTGCTCATGGCAGAGAACAGGTGTTGATCTTTCCTGCTGCATCAGACGAGGACTTTGGGTTTCACCTCTCCATGAAACAGCCCCAATCAGAATGGGTATAAGTGATGGTGACACGAAATACAACAGGGGTTAAATCCTAATGGCTTACACTGTTATAAGGTTGAAATTTCCAACTAGACAAAGTTATTTCTAAAAATAATATACACTGTATAGAAGTACAGAGACAAATTTTCTGAAGGCTTTGTGGACAAAAAGAATAAGTTTTTGGTGAAGTTCTGGACTTGTTTGTATCATAAGGTGCGTCGCTTCTATTACTTAATTAAATGTCACCCGTCCGGATCCAGCAACTGCAGGTGATCAACAAACAATGTAACTGCCATCGAACCCAGAGCGAGGATAACAGTAAATAGATAACAATACCTTATATTGCACATTAAACACATCCAAAGAATTGTTCCAAGGATGGCGCTGTAAAGACATTAGAGGCAGGTCGCTCGAGCTTCACAGATGAGATGTGAAGCTGATATTTTATGAATCTCTGAAAAATGATACTGAAGACGATCAGTTTCAAGCTATGATGTGAAACACTACTACAAAAAAAAAAACAAGTGGGGGCATGATTGATGAAGCATAAAAGTAGCAGAAGACACGGCTCACATACCAGAAAGAAAAACACAATGTCCGCAGACAAGACAACAGATAGTCAACCCTCCACACTTAGGAAAACAATTGTACAAGATATAACCTTTCTCCATTAAACTTAGATGAAAACTCAAAACTGATTAATTAACTTATTCCAAGAAACTCAGATTACTTTAGACTGATCAATAAAAGGAGGTCAAGCAACTAGGACATGTTTCGACTTTGTATTTGCTCATGGATTTACATCTTCCGCTTTCATTAAATACTTATTTTATGTTAAATAGAACAGAAGATAACAAAAGATAAGGAGGGGTTAGAACATACAGCTAACTGGGTAGTGATTTCAGGATTTGAGTCAATGTGCCAATCTGGTTCTAATTGCCTGACAAAAGATGTTCGTCCATTCTCCGTGCCGCAGAAAAGAACCTGCAAGCTCACTGAAGTTAAAGCAACATGTAGGCACTAGGCAGATGAAAAAATGTAACATATTTTCTAACTACAATAGTCAAAGTCAGCTTACAATCAGAACAGGGAAGTTTTTAACAATAATGTAATGCACGTAGAATGCACATTAATTTTCCTTAGCTACATAAGCGCATAACATATTTTTCAACTGACAGCTTCCAATGTTGATTCTTCCAAAAGACAATCCACTAAATCAAGTAGTCTCCAGATTATAACACAGAGGATCAATATATAAAAAGAAAAATAACTGAAAGCCCACAATTACCTTATCTTTGACTAAGCCACCTGATGTAAAAACCCCAGCATCTTCCAGTGCCACAAGGACTTTCTTCTGCAATGACAAAAAACTAATTGATGATCCTGGAGTAAATTGCGCCATATAGAAAACACATAAAATGAAATATACGCCACATAATGACAAATGACCAACACACAAAATTTTGAGTCATGGTGATTTGTTCCCCATTTATATAGGATTGACGAGATTGTTTCTCTTCTAGTTAAGATGGTTGACTACACGAGGCAAAGCTACTAAAATGCCTCAATAAAAAATTATTGAAAAAGGACTTTTTTTGTTTTATGTTTATGTTTTATGTTTTATGTTTTCTCTTTTCTGAAAGTTAGAATAAAAACGTTTTTATCAAAATTCAAAAATAAGAAGCCTTATTGTTTGTTCATGTAGTCAACAATTTGAACCCATAACGAGTAAACCAAATATATAGAGATTGTTTCAGACGACCAGATTATAGATAAAAGATAGTAATTTTCTGATGTGAATAGATAAGCATCATATAATCTAGCAAGTGGGTGAAACTAAATTCAAGTGATTAATAACAGAAACTGGTAAAAATTTCATAGTAAGAAAACCCCATAAATAAATGTTTCGGGAAGAGACAAAGAGTACATCCAAATCTGATGTAAGAGCACAAAGCATAAGCTGGGAACAAATATATGATTCCAGTGACACCATAACAAACATGAAGAGTGAGATGTAAATCAACATGATGGATTGCAAGAGGTTGAAGTTCTTCACTTATCACAGATAACGAAATCAACATTCAACTGAAAAAAAGACTCCATCATACGAAAAAAAATTACTGGTAAACAAGGAAAAGATAATGCTTTACTTCACTCTCATCGTCGAGCACCCTTTCCATCAGATAAAGATCACAAAATTTTGTGATCTCAAGCAGCACCTCCAGCACAGATGATCTTACAGTCGCTTGTTTCTGAAAACAAAAACCATTAATCGTGAGATTCAGTAATTTTGTACTCATGATTTTCACACGTTATAGACTTGAAGATGAAGGCAACAACCTGTAGTTCCTCAGGAGTGCTCTCCTCAAGAACAACACCAAGCAACCTACATGTTACCTGCACAATTCATGTGATGGAAAGAAAAGTTGAATGTGATTTACATAGGATTATGGGAGTGAGTATTTAGTAAATCCCGAACCACATTATGTGTCTGACTTAATCAAAAGTTTAACACCATATTTATTATAATAACCCCAAAAATTGTTTGATTCAGACACAACATACACACACAAAGACGACCAAACTTGATTGATAATTGACAGTATGCATGTCCTTAGCAGAAAAAAAATGCAACAGCAATTCAGCCATGGGGCATGAGTCTCGAAGACCATAGTTTATTAAGAGGAGACTGTCATTTAGTTAACTCTATAATGAAGTATCATCTGAATAGATGATAATGACATGTTAGGCAGTATTTATTTAGCTGTACGACCATCTCAAAGTTTTCTAATAAAATTCTCCAAGTAACTTAATTTACCCCAGTCAGTTTAGCAAAGTCTCTTGATGGCTTAAAGTTAGCAAAAAGTCTGTCCATCTTATTTTCTATGAGGTTCAGTAACCCCCAAAAAAGGTCCAAAATCAAGCTGTATTCAACTTTTACAATCTATCAACCATACAACATAGAAATAGCAAAATGCTAGTAAATATCATCCCAAATTAATGGCTCATTAACATGGGACCAAGGCATCATATCAAACTATTTGGATTATATTTTAAGAAGCATAAATAAATTAGGCAAAGATAAAGCTCATACAAAACTAGAAAAAAACTCCAATGATTGAAAGTTCAGTAAGCACACAACAAATATCAAATGCACAGAACAGAAAAGGGCATTCTTCTTGTATCAGGATTCAGGAATATGTGTCCTGGTATTGCATTTGGGTAGTGATTGGTCACACTGCCAACGAAAATCAGATGATATAGCATTCGAATCATTACCTTCCTTCCTTCACTCAGTCGTTGCCTAACAATCTGTCCGAGGGTTGGCTGCAGTGGGATGAAAAATGTCACTCTTTCTGTTTACAAACAACACATAAACAAAAGATTGTGTGCCTCGGGTTCGAGTTCACCGTGATGTGGCCTTTAAAAATCTCTGTTTATTTATCCATAAAAAAAGTAAAGAAAACCTACCTTTACAGGCTGGAAAAACTCATCGATAACATTCTGGTTTCTTGAATCATCTGCAGGTTTGATAGCCCCCAAGGACGAAGCATTCACTGTCTCGGCAGTACTAACACCAGAACTACTTGCTGGAGGAGCTTGCCGTTTTGATTGCCTTCTTTGAGGTTCACTAGGTACTCTCAATAATCTCCAAGTAAACACTAAAGCAAGGGTTAGCCCTGCAATGGCCCCAACTGATCGTGAATCCTGCAACAAATTAGACATCATTTGGCCAAACATTCTCATATTTTATCAGCCAAAACAATTCCAAAGCAATAACTCAGCTCCCAGTTTTAAGAATTATAATAAAAACACTCCCCCAGCTATCAAATTTAGTCATTTTTAGTAGTACATGATAAAATTAACTGATGATCAATAACAATCCTCCAGCTATCAAATTTAGTCATTTTTATACATAAAAAAATTAGCTGATCCTAATTTAATATAAATCGATGAAAACACTCTTCAAGCTATCAAATTTAGTTTCCAAAAAATATCTGCCAAATTCAGGAATTCTAATACATTTAATTTAATATAATTAAAATTAAGTGATCCTCATTTAGTTTACAACAGTATCCAATATTGGAGAATAGCCCCAAAAGAAGATGGCTCAAACCACAAATTCGTACGTGAAAATCGATAAATTAAAAGAATCAGCACTAAACAAAACGATGCTCGATAATTAGCAAAAAAAGGGTCAAGGTAAAACAGGGAGGGTAACAAACAATAAAATGAAAATTAGACGAGAGAGCATCAAAACGCACCATGTCGCGGGGGAAATTGGAAAACTTGTGAGAGAGGAAAGCTCCAACACGTTTGATCAACTGCAGAAGATCGTCCTTGGAATTATCAGCCATCACGAATTCACGATTTCGCGGAGATTTATGCACTGCCTCTACCAATTGATCAGAAACCAATTGAAGCCCTCTTTGCTAAGTTGCATTTGTAGGCTGTAGCTGAAGAATTTATTGCACAGAGGCGAAGGAGAGCAGATCGAGTGGGTCAATTTGTTAGTTGTTTACCTTGCTTTTGTAATTTTTCTCAAAAAAATAGTTTTACTAATACTTTTATTAGATATACTTTGGTGAGATCACCAGTCACTCTTTCACAAGTTCTAATTGATATAAATATTTACTAGTATTTTGTTTATACTACTTTATTATAGTAATATATTCTATGTAGTTTTTGTTTTTTTCTCTGATCACAATCCCAATAAATAAGGGAACCTTAACTGATTATACTAATTAAACAGTTAATGAGGACTAGCTCAAAGTGGAAATCCAAGTATGACCACATTTTATACTCATAACATGAAATGCTACTCTTTGAAGAATTGGTGTCAAATATCATATACTCCATGCTGTTTATTCTTTGACCTTGCAGTGGGTATAAATTAGTCTTACAGATTAGTGTGAGAGCAGTGGTTCCATTCTTAACAAATTCTTGTTTTAAAATAAAATTACTTTAATTTATAAAATCATACTACAATGTATTACTCGAAAACTTGAGAATATTAAAAAAAAAGTCATATGATAATTGTAACATTCTAAACATATTAAGAATTATCATTTCGCATTGAATTAGCTCCTACTCATAAAAGTAATACTTCCTAAATATTCATAACCTTAATATTTCATTTATACACATGTTTGAAGAACATCACTCAACTTTTATTTGATTAAATATCATATGGGGTAGTATATTGATAGAAACATATAAAATTTAATCAACTCAACTGAAAACATATGGAATATTTTTTTACAAATTATGCAAAAAGAAGAAAACAAAATAAAATGTAACTATGAATCGACTAAGATGGGTGGTGGAGTTGGTGGGTCTTCCACAGGAATCTCGGTGACGTCGTCAACGGAGATGGTTATCCCCGGGGCCGGCAGCCTCTCGGCGATGCCACTGCATAGCATCTCCTTCTCCAAGTGCTGGCAATAGGTCTCAAAGACTCGAGAGCTGACAGTGACGTCAAAATCTAACAAAAAGAGTAGCTCTAGTTCTAGTTTATTCAATTCCGGATTGCTCACCCCTCCAACTCGAGCGTAGAATGCATTGTTGTAGTGTCTGCAAATATGATACATTTATTATAAGTACCTAATGTTTTATAATCAATTAGTAAGAGTCCAATTTTTCATGGATTACACAAAACCAAATTACTAATAATTTGATGATTTATCGTAAAATTCTCATACGAAAAACTCACTCATCGTCGAGTATTTTGGAAGCAATCATGACGCTGGTGACGAGCAAGCGATGAACATTGAGCGAAACCACGAGGGAATCCGGATAGCGGTGGAGCAGCCGATCGATGTACACGAACGCCACCACGAAACACGACGGACTGCAGCTCGTGTACTTGTAGATCCGCTCCACGTACTTATCCAGCCCGATCGCCGGCGATCGGACGCCGTGGAACGCGCTCAGGCTCTTCCCGCCGCTCAATTGATCGTTCCGAGCGACGAGCTTCTCCAGCACGCAGGAGAGGACGGTGAGGACTCTGGGAGTGGTTGAGGCGTCGTAGCTGCTCGGCTCCGTCAGCCGCGGCTGGTGGTGCCGCCGATCTCCGCCGGATAACATCTACAGGGGCGTTGTGAGGCGGCGGTGGGGGCATTTTGGCGGTTTTTATCGGCGGAATTTGATTTGAGCCAAGGGCGCAGCTGCGAAGCGCTATCTTATCTGCTGTGGGGTAATCTTGTGCGCCCACGTTGCGCTTGCATCCGCCGTTAAACCCATTTCAAGATTTTACAGATTATTTTGTAATACTCCCTCCGTCCCACAAAAGATGTGTGACAGTACAAGATTTTAGCAGGTTTTGTTTTGCGTGTTAATTGGAAAGAAAAAATATAACTTTTATATTCATGTGAGAGACAACTTTTTTCAAAAAGAAAAATGTGACATCTTTTGTGGGACAAAGTAAAAAGAAAAATGTGACATCTTTTATGGGACGAAGAGAGTATTATCCGGGAACGGATCCCCTGCTGTGGAGAAATCACAGCAGGGGCTGCTGTGGGGAAGAAACGGCGCCGTATTGTATCAATTACCTCAACTTTTTGCTTATTCAATTAAGTGATACTCCTAGTATAATACTTGATGCGGCAGTAGTATTGCTTATATATTTGATCAATGATTAAAGTAAATATTGCACTAATATATCATCCACACCTCCACACCGCTACAAATGAAATCAGAATATTTAATAATTTGTTGAATAGTGATTCTTGAGTAGTATAAGTAATAGTTTCGAAATCAGAATATTTAATAATTTGTTGAATAGTGATTCTTGAGTAGCATAAGTAATAGTTTCTTGAATATAATTTTTTAGTAATTTAACTAGTAGTACTATTATAAGATAATGTAATATCAGTATATTATTTAAAATCACTATTAAATAAAGCTTATTGAAGGCAATAAGGGAATTATTAATTTCATTTCTAAATTGTTCTAGACTAAAAATTTATTTGAAAACTCAATTTTTATATAAATTTAGTGATAATTTATATTAAATCACAATTTTTTTTGTTGAATTCTGACTAATTTCACAACTTAAAGACTCGAATATAACATTCATTTTTTAATTGTTTTGTGATTGTCAAAATTGAAACTCCATCTGTCGCAAGGTAGTTGTGACATTTTTTTTTGGGTACAAGATTTAAAAAATTCATATGTTAAATGTTAAAGTGAAGAAAGTGAAAGATGAAAAAAGAGTAAAGTACGAGAGAAGATAAAATTTTTTCTAAAAAAGGAAATGAATCAACTACTTTGGGACAACCAACCCGAAAAAAATATGACTTAACTACCTTGGGACGGAAGGTGTACATACAATAAAAAATATGATAGTAGGAGTATGATTTTATTTCAATTTTAAAATTTATGAGATCAGAATTTTTTAAAAAAAATATTAATTTAAATCACTTACAATATTAACTCTCAATTATAATATTACACTAAATAAAATTTAAAGAATAACACAAAAGGATTTTTAATAACGTTTTGAAATTAATTTTTAGTGTAATATTAGTATATTATAATTGAGATCGGTATATTTTAATATAAATTGGCTTTCAAGCATTGATACAATACAGTCGTTTTTTCAATACAGTATTCTGATTTATTTGTAGCAGTGTGGAGGTGTGGAGGATAGATTAGTGGAATACTTAAATCATTGATCAAATATATAAGGAATACTTCCGCATCAGGTGTTATACTACCACTTAATTGAATAAGCAAAAAGCTGAGGTAATTGATACAATACGGCGCCGTTTCTTCACCACAGCAGCCCCTGCTGTGATTTCTCCACAGCAGGGGACCCGTTCCCGTATTATCCTAGCTGTTTTTGGAAGGTACGCACGAGTGTTTTAGGTACACAAGTCCTATTTGTCGTAGCCCCTCATGTAACACTTTAAAATTTTTATTCTAGGATTTTATAAAAAAACTAATTTCCTCAATATTGAACTATTTATCTTACTATTTTTTACTCCATCCATTCTATAAAAATACAACCTTTCGAAATGACATAAGTTTAATATAAAAAATGATAAAATAAAAAAATAGAAAGAAAAATACATATGTTAGTAGAAAATGAGTTCTACCTTCTTAAAAATAAAGAGATTTCCTAAATTATAAAATTTATATTTTTTGGGAATGAACTTAGAAAGAATTTCTATTTTTAGGAACAGACATAATATTAAAGATTGATTAATAATTTACCAACTAAGTTGTATTTTATTATTTAATTCAAAATTTTTATTTTTATCTACTAATATCATAGTTCCTTCGTACCAAAATTCTATCAGTATTTTTTATTTGAAGTTGTAACGCCCCGCTTTTTCGAACCCTAATTTTTGTGACGTGGAAATTTTGCATTAAATACTTTTAATGCTAAGATATGTGGAATTAAATTGATGAGTGAATTAATTGCAATATGCTATGTGACCTAAATTGCGATTTTTGAGTTGAGATTTAGTTGAATGGTCAACTTGTTAAATATGTGACGTGGCTATTGAATAGTCAATATTGTGGAAAATATGACGTGGCCGTGGAATGGTCAAAGTCGTTTGAAAATGTGAAGTGGAGGTGAATTTCGAAAATGTGGATATTTTGATGTGGGAAGAAATAATATTTGTGGTGAAATATTATTCTAAGGGATGAGTGAGAATTTAATAGGAGCATTATTTAAGTATGTGGAAATTTTCGACCCTTTCCTGTTTATGGGAAAGAAATCCTATTTTTCTTGGATTTAATTATTGCTTGGGATAATTATCCAAATTAAATCCAAAGTCCGATTATTCCTTTATTTCATGAAAATTTCGAAAACCCTATGCTGGTCTAGAGGGATTTTTCGAAAATCCTATTTTATGGGAGAAGGGATTACTTTATTATTTTATTTGATCCCTTGTTTATTCTCTTCCATAAATAAATTCAAATATCCTAGCATATCTTGCCAAATCTAAGGAGATCCTACAATATCCTAATTAAATTAGGATTTTTAAATTAAATTCCTTTTGTGAAAGGCAAACTACACGCCACTTTTCCTATTTATTTGGAGAGTATTTTTATTTTATTCTTGCTCCGTGATATTTTATTCTACTCCGTGAAATATTCAAATTTAAATCAAAAGCTATTAAAATAGCTTGAAATTCGAAAACCCCCTATTTCTCAACTATTTTAACGCCTAACCCCCCTAAATCTCTCCTAAATCTTTAATTTATTTAATTAAAGATATTATATCTTGTACTCTATAAATAAGAGAGAAGACCAAAACCCTAGACCCCAAAAACCGTTCCCCACTCTCCCTCAATCTCGACATATCTCTCTCCCCACTCTCTCAAATTTTTCTTCTACTTTCTCCATTAATTCTTCATCTTTTGGAGAAGAATTGAAGCTGCAATTCAAGAATTCATTGAAGAATCAAGATTCTACTTATTTCTACCGTTTGTTTTTGCAAGAAAATGTACTTCTAATATTAATCTTTTCTTCCTCTACCGATTAATCGGTGTTCTTGAGTCCACATGCATTTAGATCGAGTGAAGGGGGAAATTAATCGGTGAAATTTGATGCATGTGTGAGTGTGACCGTGTGTGTGTGTGTGTGTGCACGCCTCGGTAGGCGTGTACATGCGTGGTGTGTGTGCGTGTGTTGTGTGTGGAAGAACACTCATGCGTGACACGATTTGATGAAAGATCTGGAGTTGTTGTGTGAATAAAAACGATAGGATAATCGTACTTTGATTTTGATTGTTGATTTTGGAAAATAATCGAAGGGAAAAGGGAAACGTGAGATCATGCATAATTTTAAATCCATGATTTGAGACTTATTTGAAAAATATGAACTAAAGGTGATAGTTCGCGTTCCCGGTGGGATAACAAGAAGAAGTGCATTTTTTGTTGAACTCGAAGAAAATCGAGGTGGGCTTTATTCTAAACTCTCTTCTATGTGCAAATTTATGATGTTGGAGAAATAAGGGTGGATTGAACTGTTATGCCATGCCTACAAATTATTTTGGATATTGTGAGTGCCTGATGCCTATATTGTGAGTACGCTCCATTAGGCTACAGTGGCTATATAAACGAATTTGGGTCTGAGTAGGGCCGCAAACCTTACCAGGCTGTGTACACGGTGGGATCGGGAGCCGTCCTTGCTAGTCGGCCGGTCTCGTGGGCGAAAAGTGTGGCCACACTTTCGTCGCACTATGGAATGATTGTGATTGTGATTGTGGAAATGATGAGAAAATGAGAGATATTGTTTGACTGCCCAGTCTATTATATATTTTTGTGATACTCGATGCTTATCTTTAAATAAATGCAAAACCTCGAGTTCACTATGCTATAAAATGTTTTGGCATGAGTCCACTGAGTATGTTTAAAATACTCAGCCCTGCATGTGTTTTCCCTATGTGCAGGTTGAGCGGCGATGGGCGGTCGGTGGTGTTGAGAAGATTGATTCGAATAAAATGGATGTTTGAAACTATAAGTGTAGTCGTGTCTTCATACATGGCTCCGCTTTCTCTTGAAATGCTTCCGCTGAATATTTTTGGAAAACATATTATTTTTGGTTATGGTGAACTTAATTCTTTGTTTTGAAATGAGGGGAATTATTGCGTTTTGTTGGAATTATGCTAAGCCTTTGACTTTTGAGCCTAATCTATTAAGTCTTGATTCTCGTGAGTTAGCCGTTGACTTTTGCCTTGATACTTCGTTAAATGCTAGGGTCAAATCTCTTTAAATGAAACCCTAGTCTCTATTCTTGTTGTATTTAAGTTCGCCTAAGTAGCAGTCGCCGCATTTATTATACCCTAGAAATGTCGGGCTGTTACAGTTGGTATCAGAGCCTCAGTTTCTTTCCGC
Source organism: Salvia hispanica (assembly GCF_029641045.1). Taxonomy (NCBI): domain Eukaryota; kingdom Viridiplantae; phylum Streptophyta; class Magnoliopsida; order Lamiales; family Lamiaceae; genus Salvia; species Salvia hispanica. The sequence continues at coordinate 47,396,357 of NC_142695.1, read as the reverse complement.
TCTGGACCCAAGAGTCTTGTTGTCTTAAAATCTGAAATTTGTGGGAATTGATTAAATAATAATTGTTGAAGACTCAACACCACGACTCGTCTCCGCTCAACCACAAAGAATGAGGTAACCCGTATCTTTGAATATCGATTTGAATCATGAAATGTTGAAAGATGAAGCGAAGGGAAGTCGTTGTGATATTTGGAAATTTGTGTTGGAATATGAATTGATGATTATGAATGCAATTGAAATTGCTAACTGTGATTATGCAAAAATAAAAGATGAATGCTGTTATGCAAGTGATTTGCGACCAAGATCGCTATGAATTGAATAAATGAAATTCTATATGATTTGTGATTGCGTGATTGTTCGATGAACAACGTTATGAGTTGAACTTGAGCGTGCTTTACTTGGTTGAAAATCGTGTTGTGATTGGAAAATTTGTATGACGATATCGAACTTGGAGGCATAAAAACGCCGAATGCAAGGCGAACGAACTTGCGAGAACGAAATTTTGAACTATCGAAATGCGAACAATATATATATACATATACGAGCCTTTTGTCTCGGAAATGAAATTCCGTTTATTCTTGATATGATATTATCTTCACACCTCTATCGTTCGACCTATATATATATATCCCTCGTATACTCTCAGCATCATTCGAAAAGCACTATTGATATTTTCTTCGATCCTTGTTCTGATGCTGAGATTTCTTTTGTAGATGCCTAATCAGTATTACGCACCGATGCGCGACCGTTACGCGAAGAACAAGGTTTTCCCTGTCGAGACCTATCAGGAGTTTGAGTGGGATGGAAAGTCCTTTCTCCTAACCTACGTCACGGAATTCTACGATCGCTGGATGGATGCATACGCGTATGGAGGAGTTACCCATCACGCGGGGATCTCGAGGTTGATCCACAGCCTGCCTTCTCCATGGAGCGAATGGACTGCTCAAGCTGCGATACCGTTTACGTGGTTCAGTCCGCCCGAGTACAAGCCTCGAGGCGATATGATCGGCTTAATTGGAGTGCTACTCCCAGCCATGGCAGCTGCAAGGGATGGAGCGCCGCTTAGTCCCCCAGCGCACAAGTATCCGCCGAGTCAAGCTCGTCGATGGAGATATCGTCGTGATAAGGAGCCACACGTTGATCGTGTCCCTACTAAACCAAGGCTTAGGACTCGTACGTCTAACCCGTTGGTCATAAATGGGAACGTGGAGGACATGCGTGCGATAACCCCTCCGCCCCCGGATGTTGATGGATCAAGCGAGGACGAGGAACCTTACGAGGAAGGGCACGATTTGGACATGGGAAATGTCGATGAGGATGAGGACCCCGAAGAGGACATGAACGATATCGACTAGGAGTGATAGTCGTGGAAAACATTGTTTTGCTTCCCCCATATTTTTGGAATATTTTTGCTAACCATTTGCAGTATCTTTCTATTTCTTTTGCTCTTTTGAAATTCCGTTGATACTAAGACCTCTTTGAGGCAATGTTTTTGATTATTATGCTATGGGGAGAATTTTTATTTTTCATTCCGATCTCGCTACCTTATGATGCAATGGATTTCCATATTGTTCCCATGCCATTGAGAAAATTTTCTATCACTATGTTATCATGCCATCATATCATCACACCGCTATCTTTGAATATCTTATTGCGCCTTATACTTGCCACTTGAATTTCATAAGTGCCTCTTGATTACAGTTACCTTGTTGATAAGGACCAATGATTCTTTTGATACCCTATGGTGCAACCGATTTTGTGATCTTTGGCACTACTTGTGAAATCCACCTATGTGATGAACTTTTGCTTGGCCATATACACCAAAACAATTGTCCTATGCACCTTGTTATACCACGCGACTGTTGTTAGAATTTTGAGAATAATCCGTGTATTGATAAATCAGAATGCCGCCGAGACGCCATAACCGTCAACCGACACCTCCGCCTTCAAGCGAGGAAAGTGTGACGCAGTCAGTTCAGACACCGCCACCTCCCCCACCCCCGGTTGATCGGGAAATAGTGAAGCTGTTTTTGGAACAGGAACCACCTGTGTTTGACGGACTTGGAGAACCGGCCAAGGCCGAAGCATGTATCCGCGCGATAGAGCGTATCTTCGCAATCTTGGGATGCAATGATAGGGAACGGATGAGTGGTGTTACTCACCAACTAATCGAAGCAGCCGACTTTTGTTGGGATACTAGAACGAAGACCTTGACGCGAGATCAAGTGGAACCAATGACGTGGGTAGATTTCAAGACTGAATTGTACAACAAGTATGTGCCTAAGAGCTACCGGAAAGCGAAGGCATCCGAGTTCCATAATCTGACTCAAGGACGCATGACCGTGACCGAGTACGATCGAGCGCTCAACAGCATGACCCAATACGCCCCTGACCAAGTCGACACTGACGAGAAGCTGTCGGACAAGTTCCGAGAGGGACTAAGGTCCGAGATAAAGATGTCTTTGGCCAGTCGAGGGAGGCTCACTTACGCTAAAGCTTTGGCACTCGCGTTGGATATTGAGGCAGCAATGCCTAGAGAGAGAGCAAAGGAGAACTCTGCACCGTCCCTGCCCCCATCACATCACTCCCGAGAGAAGAGAAAGTGGGAGGATTCTAGGAATTTCTACGATGGGAAGCGACACCATTCGAATCAGCACCGATCCCAGCATGGAGGAGGACAATATACGTCTAGCCAGAGAGGAGAGTATCGACCCAAGGCACCGCAGTGCAATGTGTGCTCTAAGTAACATTTCGGAGAATGCCGATATCAGAACGTCGTCAAGTGCTACACGTGCGGAGGAAACGGCCACTACTCTAGGGAGTGTGCAAATAACAAGGTAGGATCGGGATCAAGGCAGAACGATCAAGGATCCCGTCAGCCATCGAGGGCACCGCAAGGTGAATTGAGAGGAAATCGCGACCAATCGTCGCGGCAACAACAACCTCACCGCCCAAGACTTCCTCCACAAGCTAGAGCGTTCGCGTTGGAGCAAAAGAAGCCGAAGAAAGAACAAGATGAACACGAGAAAGGAAACTTGACAGGTATGGGCGAAATTCTCAACACCCCTGTTGTTGTGTTGTTTGATACGGGCGCGTCACACTCGTTTATATCTGAGTTGTGTGTGCACACGTTGGGCTTGTCTACTAGCGAATCTGAACATAGGATTATGGTGTTCTCACCAGTAGGAGGAACGATAGAAATATCTCGAACGTGCTCGAACATAGAAATCGTTCTAGGAGAACTTAAGATAGTCGCTCACGATTTGCAAGTTATAGCGATGAAAGATACCGACGTGATCCTAGGAATGGACTGTTTGGCCGCGAATTACGCAACGATTCGATGTAAGGAGAGGCAAATATCCCTACAAGCTCCGGGAAAGGAACCTATCGTGTATCATGGCATCTCGAGGAACCGGCGAACTGCGATAATCTCTGCACTGCAAGCTACCGCGATGATGAGAAAGGGGCGACCTGCCTATCTCGTCTATCTTCACGGCGAGGAGAATGATGAAAGAAGAGTGGAAGACGTCGCTGTTGTGCGGGAATTTCCAGATGTTTTTCCCGAAGTGTTACCTGGACCACCGCCGGATCGATAATTGGAGTTCACGATCGATCTCGAGCCTGGAGCAGCACCCGTATCCAAAGCACCATGTCGAATGACGCCTAAGGAGTTGGAGGAACTCAAGATACAACTCCAAGAGCTCATGGACCTAGGTTTTGTTAGGCCTAATGTTTCGCCGTGGGGCGCACCAGTTCTTTTCGTAAAGAAGAAGGATGGATCGATGAGGATGTGCATCGACTATAGGGAGCTAAACAAATTGACTCTTAAGAACAAGTATCCACTGCCGAGGATAGATGACTTGTTCGATCAACTTCGAGGAGCCGGAGTCTTTTCAAAGATGGACTTGAGGTCCGGATATCACCAGCTACGAGTACGAAGGGAGGATATACCGAAGACTGCGTTTCGCACAAGATATGGACACTACGAGTTCGTTGTAATGCCGTTTGGACTGACGAATGCCCCAGCGGTATTCATGGATTTGATGAATCGGGTTTTCCACCCGTACTTGGATAAATTCATCTTGGTGTTCATCGATGACGTTTTAGTCTACTCGAAGAACGAGAAGGAGCGAGGAGCATCTACGGATCGCTTTGGAGACTTTGAGAAACGAGAAGTTATACGCCAAATTCAGCAAGTGTGAATTTTGGCTGAAAGAAGTAAACTTTCTTGGACACATTGTATCGGCAGAAGGAATCAAAGTGAACCCCGCCAAAGTGGAAGCCGTACAACAATGGAAGTCACCATCAACCCCAAACGAGATTCGGAGTTTCCTAGGCTTGGCAGGATACTACCGAAGGTTTATAGAAGGGTTCTCCAAGATAGCGAGACCAATGACGCAACAACTTAAGAAGGGAGTCAAGGTGAATTGGACCCCAGAGTGTGAAGCAAGCTTTCAACTCTTGAAGGAGAAGTTGACAACCGCGCCAGTTTTAGCTGTGCCAGTAGTCTACACCGATGCTTCGAAGGTTGGACTAGGATGCGTGTTGATGCAAAACAACAAGGTGATCTCCTACGCGTCACGACAGTTGAGACCGCACGAGTTGAATTACCCAACACACGATTTGGAGTTAGCAGCAGTGGTACACGCCCTAAAGATTTGGAGGCATCATCTCTACGGAGTTCGATGTGAAATCTTTACGGACCACAAGAGCTTGAAATACTTCTTCGAGCAGAAGGACTTAAACATGCGACAACGAAGGTGGCTCGAACTGGTGAAGGACTACGATTGTGGTATCAATTACCACCCCGGCAAAGCAAATGTAGTGGCAGATGCTTTGAGCCGAAAGAATCATTCGCAACTAGCTTTCCTAACGGAAGAGAAAAGTTTGATACGGGAGTTTGGGAATTTGCGTTTGGAAGTAATAAGGGCACCTGAAACGGTGGAAAGACGAATCGCCACCTTAGTAGTGGAACCAGATTTGAAAACGAGAATCGTTGCAGCGCAACGAATGGATGCGAAACTCGAAGAAATTCGAGTAGAAGTGAGAACAGGCAAATCGGGAAGTTTTAGTGAGGAGTCCGACAATGCCCTCATCTTTGAAGGAAGACTATGCGTGCCCGACAACGAGGAACTCAAGAATGAGATCATGAGTGAAGCTCATGAGACTCCATACACTGCTCACCCGGGAAGCACGAAAATGTACCAAGACTTGAAGAAGTCATTTTGGTGGAATGGCATGAAGAAGGATATCGCGACATTTGTGGAGCGTTGCTTAGCCTGCCAGCAGGTGAAGGCTTTACATCAACGACCTTATGGAAAATTACAACCGTTGGAAATACTCGAGTGGAAGTGGGAGCACATCACCATGGATTTCGTGACGACTTTGCCAAAGACTCTCAAAGGAAACACCGCCATTTGGGTGATTGTGGATCGACTTACCAAATGTGCGCATTTCATACCGATTCCGATAACGCATGGATCGGATAGACTAACGCGTATCTACATAAGAGAAATCGTGCGATTGCATGGAGTCCCAGTGACGATTACGTCTGATCGTGACCCGAAGTTCACGTCAAAATTTTGGATTAGTCTACAGCGCGAGCTTGGAACACGATTGAACTTTAGCACGGCGTTTCACCCGCAGTCCGATGGACAATCCGAGAGGACGATACATACTCTCGAGATATGCTAAGAGCCGTGGTGCTCGACCGAGGCGGAAGTTGGGAGACCGCACTACCGTTGATAGAATTCGCTTACAACAACAGCTTCCAAGCAACAATTAACATGGCTCCGTATGAGGCACTCTACGGAAGAAAGTGTAGATCACCGCTCTATTGGGATGAAGTTGGCGAACGAAGGGTACTTGGACCCGACGAAGTCGAGGAGATGATCGAAATTGTTCGACAAATCCGTGTGAGAATGAAGGAAGCCCAGGATAGACAAAAGTCTTACGCTGACGTCCGACGGACCGACTTACAATTTCAAGTCGGTGATAAAGTATTTCTCAAAGTATCCCCTTCGAAAGGGATAACGCGTTTTGGTGTTAAGGGAAAATTGAAACCACGATTTATCGGTCCTTATGAAATTCTTGAAGGAGTAGGACCCATAGCCTATCGATTAGCGCTACCGCCGAACTTTGGGAACGTACACAACGTTTTCCAAGTGTCACAGTTGCGGAAGTATGTGTTCGACCCGAAACACGTGATTCACTATGAAGAAGTTGCTTTGAATCCAGATTTGAGTTACGAGGAGCGACCACAGATGATCTTGGACCGTAAAGTTCAAATCTTGAGGAACAAATCCATTGCTAGCGTGAAAGTACTTTGGAGAAACCATGAATACGAGGAAGCCACGTGGGAGCTCGAGGATAAGATGATGGAAATGTACCCGGAACTCTTTCCATGAAGGTACCAAATTCCGGGACGAAATTTCTTTTAAGAGTGGTAGGATGTAACGCCCCGCTTTTTCGAACCCTAATTTTTATGACGTGAAAATTTTGCATTAAATGCTTTTAATGCTAAGATATGTGGAATTAAATTGATGAGTGAATTAATTGCAATATGCTATGTGACCTAAATTACGATTTTTGAGTTGAGATTTAGTTGAATGGTCAACTTGTTGAATATGTGACGTGGCTATTGAATAGTCAATATTGTGGAAAATATGACGTGGCCGTGGAATGGTCAAAGTCAGTTGAAAATGTGAAGTGGAGGTGAATTTCGAAAATGTGGATATTTTTATGTGGGAAGAAATAATATTTGTGGTGAAATATTATTCTAAGGGATGAGTGAGAATTTAATAGGAGCATTATTTAAGTATGTGGAAATTTTCGACCCTCTCCTATTTATGGGAAAGAAATCCTATTTTTCTTGGATTTAATTATTGCTTGGGATAATTATCCAAATTAAATCCAAAGTCCGATTATTCCTTTATTTCATGAAAATTTCGAAAACCCTATGCTGGTCTAGAGGGATTTTTCGAAAATCCTATTTTATGGGAGAAGGGATTACTTTATTATTTTATTTGATCCCTTGTTTATTCTCTTCCATAAATAAATTCAAATATCCTAGCATATCTTGCCAAATCTAAGGAGATCCTACAATATCTTAATTAAATTAGGATTTTTAAATTAAATTCCTTTTGTGAAAGGCAAACTACACGCCACTTTTCCTATTTATTTGGAGAGTATTTTTATTTTATTCTTGCTCCGTGATATTTTATTCTACTCCGTGAAATATTCAAATTTAAATCAAAAGCTATTAAAATAGCTTGAAATTCGAAAACCCCCTATTTCTCAACTATTTTAACGCCTAACCCCCCTAAATCTCTCCTAAATCTTTAATTTATTTAATTAAAGATATTATATCTTGTACTCTATAAATAAGAGAGAAGACCAAAACCCTAGACCCCAAAAACCGTTCCCCACTCTCCCTCAATCTCGACATATCTCTCTCCCCACTCTCTCAAATTTTTCTTCTACTTTCTCCATTAATTCTTCATCTTTTGGAGAAGAATTGAAGCTGCAATTCAAGAATTCATTGAAGAATCAAGATTCTACTTGTTTCTACCGTTTGTTTTTGCAAGAAAAGGTACTTCTAATATTAATCTTTTCTTCCTCTACCGATTAATCGGTGTTCTTGAGTCCACATGCATTTAGATCGAGTGAAGGGGGAAATTAATCGGTGAAATTTGATGCATGTGTGAGTGTGACCGTGTGTGTGTGTGTGTGCACGCCTCGGTAGGCGTGTACATGCGTGGTGTGTGTGCGTGTGTTGTGTGTGGAAGAACACTCATGCGTGACACGATTTGATGAAAGATCTGGAGTTGTTGTGTGAATAAAAACGATAGGATAATCGTACTTTGATTTTGATTGTTGATTTTGGAAAATAATCGAAGGGAAAAGGGAAACGTGAGATCATGCATAATTTTAAATCCATGATTTGAGACTTATTTGAAATATATGAACTAAAGGTGATAGTTCGCGTTCCCGGTGGGATATCAAGAAGAAGTGCATTTTTTGTTGAACTTGAAGAAAATCGAGGTGGGCTTTATTCTAAATTCTCTTCTATGTGCAAATTTATGATGTTGGAGAAATAAGGGTGGATTGAACTGTTATGCTATGCCTACAAATTATTTTGGATATTGTGAGTGCCTGATGCCTAGATTGTGAGTACGCTCCATTAGGCTACAGTGGCTATATAAACGAATTCGGGTCTGAGTAGGGCCGCAAACCCTACCAGGCTGTGTACACGGTGGGATCGGGAGCCGTCCTTGCTAGTCGGCCGGTCTCGTGGGCGAAAAGTGTGGCCACACTTTCGTCGCACTATGGAATGATTGTGATTGTGATTGTGGAAATGATGAGAAAATGAGAGGTATTGTTTGACTGGCCAGTCTATTATATATTTTTGTGATACTCGGTGCTTATCTTTAAATAAATGCAAAACCTCGAGTTCACTATGGTAAGGGTGGCATAACTATAAAATGTTTTGGCATGAGTCCACTGAGTATGTTTAAAATACTCAGCCCTGCATGTGTTTTCCCTATGTGCAGGTTGAGCGGCGATAGGTGGTCGGTGGTGTTGAGAAGATTGATTCGAATAAAATGGATGTTTGAAACTATAAGTGTAGTCGTGTCTTCATACATGGCTCCGCTTTCTCTTGAAATGCTTCCGCTGAATATTTTTGGAAAACTTATTATTTTTGGTTATTGTGAACTTATTTCTTTGTTTTGGAATGAGGGGAATTATTGCGTTTTGTTGGAATTATGCTAAGCCTTTGACTTTTGAGCCTAATCTATTAAGTCTTGATTCTTGTGAGTTAGCCGTTGACTTTTGCCTTGATACTTCATTAAATGCTAGGGTCAAATCTCTTTAAATGAAACCCTAGTCTATGTTCTTGTTGTATTTAAGTTCGCCTAAGTAGCAGTCGCCGCATTTATTATACCCTAAAAATGTCGGGCTGTTACAGAAGTATACTCCATTTCCTATATCACTTAAAGGTAACAGAGTTTTGCAATGCAAGTGTTTATAACGCAACTGATTTAGTAAAAGTGAAAAAAGAAAAACAGTGAAGAAATAGTATTAGTTAATAACGAAATTCAGTACTACTATTTATTTATATAATAGACGTACTATTAGAAGAAATATTTAGATCATTCTAGAATGGATTAGTTATCCAAGCAAACATACTCCCTCCGTCCGCCAATAAGAGTCCCGTTTTACCATTTTCGGACGTCCGCGAATAGGAGTCCCGGTTGCCCTTTCCATATTTGGATAAATTAAATACCCTTACTCATTCACTTAAATTACAAAAATGGCATGCCCAAAAATAATTCAACAATTAATTTTCCCCACCCATCCTCTATTCTCGATTCACATTCAATTCCTCACCCTCTCTCTCTCTCATCTCTCACTACCGATTCTGTCTCAAAAACCCTAAATCGCCGCCTCCTCCTCCTCCCACCCAAATCGCCTCCTCCGGCGCTCAAATGGAACCACCCACGCCGTCTCTCCTTTCACCCATTCCTCCGATTTCCCCAAATCGGGAAATCTATTGGAAGACATCATGGGATGATATCCCAGTGGAGATGGAGTCCGAATTCATGGACCTTCCCTCAGAATCGCCAGATCTGGAGGATCTGGACGCCGATTTGTTGATAGTGCCCGACACACCAGACTATAAGCTGGGCTCTTGGTGGGAGAGCGATTCTGTCTCCACCATTGTCCCTGAATCTCCATTGACGGAGCTCGATCCGTTCCCAACTGTAGTCCCTGAAACTCCGGCCACCAAGCGACGGAGGAGGCGTCCAGTAGAGGAGGAGGAGTGGTTCAAGAGCTTCTTGGTGATGCTCTTGCCTGGCATGGCGGATCTTCTCTGAATTTGTGAGTTTACTGAGAACCACCCTCTATCTAGGGTTTGGAGGTTCTTAGATTTGATTGCTTTGGGGTTTTTATGGGCTATGGTTGTCTTGTGTTTGAGCCACCCCCAATTTGGGCTGGAGGCACTAAATCTGTTGTTTTATGTGTACTTCCATATGATGAAATATTTTCTGAGGTTAATGTTGCTGCATTGAGGTTGCTTTGATGGATATGTTGGTGTTACCTTGTGGATATGATTTTGTGGTGCTTGATTTGTGTCTGTCTCTGCAATATGGTGAAGTATGCAATGTTTAGCCACCCCCAATTTGGGTTAGGAGGCATTAAATCTGTTGTTTGATGTGTAATGCCATATGCTGAAATATTTTCAGAGGGTAATGTTGCTGCATTGAGGTTGCTTTGATGGATGTGTTGGTGTTGTCTTGTGGATTGATAAATATTTAGCCACCCCTTTAGAGGTTTGGAGGCTGTTCCTGCCCCATGATGAAGCTTTTCTGAGGGCTTGGTTGGGGTTATTTTGATGGTAATGTTGGTGATGCTTGTGATTTGATTTGGTGGTGCTTGGTTCTGTTGGTGTTGCCTTGTGGATTGATTTGGTGGTGCTTGAATTGTGTATCTATGCAATATGGTGAATTATGCAATGTTCAATTTGGTGCTGCTTGTGATTTGATTTGGTGGTGCTTGGTTCTGTTGGTGTTGCCTTGTGGATTGATTTGGTGGTGCTTGATTTGTGTATCTATGCAATATGGTGAATTATGCAATGTTCAGCCACCCCTTTAGAGGTTTGGAGGCTATTCCTGCTCTATGATGAAGCTTTTCTGAGGGCTTGGTATTAAACATCAGTGAATATGTGCATTACATGTTCTTTGCACTATTTCTACATACAAAACACAAAAAAATCAGCACCTACTACCCAAAAATATAAGGCCTGATTTCCAAAACACATCATTGCATCCCCCTATCTATTTAGAACCCAAAAGCAGTAGACAAAGGCCCAATGTCATATGCACCACCTGCATTGTTCTCTGGTAGCTGTAAGTACTCCAACACATCTCTCACAAGCTTCTCATCCACATCCAATGCATTAGGCAGCCCCTCTGTTCTTTCCAACCTGTCTTTGTTAATGTGAGGGACTTTGTAGTTGTTCCCACCCCTGAATATCAGAATTTGAGTAAGGCAAGCCTGCAATGAGAGGAAAACCTTGTTTAGGGTCTGTGGTGATAGCTCTTCATAAGAGCTATACACATTTCCCAACAATTCATCAACAGTAGAGCATGGTTTCTCATGCTGCAGTGTTTGAATAGCCCGGAAAAAGCCAAGGTCTAGTATGTTGGTGTCAGGCGAATTGGCTAGTTGACAAATCAGTTGGATTTTAAATCCATCTGAATTTGCTACAGCCTCAAATTCAGGATCCACACTATTTATGTGGGGTGTGGCATTGTCTTGCTGGATGAAAATTTCTTTGCTTGCCCAATCTGGCCACTTGGCCTTAATAGCTGGTACAATCTGTAAACCAAAAGTAAATATTCCTAGATGATGATCTTTATATAAACAGGTAAGATCTGATAGGTTGGGAAAAGTAGCATACCTTGTGGACTAGGCAGTCTCTCATCACATCCTTATTGACTGCTGGAATTGGTTTAGTCTCAAGTGTGCCTCTAGGCCTATTCTTTGATTTTCTTTTTGCTGGCACCACTTCAGTGAAAGGAAAAATACCCAACTTTCCATCAAATTTGGTCTGGCCATCCGGGCCAAATACTGGTCTACATACTGCACACATGAACATCACTTTGGTGATAAACCTCTTTGACTTGCATGCCCTATATGGCTCATCTTCATCCGGCAAGAGGTAGTACCTGTCTGTTGTCTTGGTCATAAAGAACCATTTTTCATCTATGTGGACTATATTGTGCATGCTTTGAAACTGAACTCTACCAGCAGATATGGTAGGTAGAAGTTGACTAAGACACTATTTCAACCTAGCTAACTTGTTCACTTCAGTCAATGCAGGTTTTATAGCATTTGTATGTGGCTTGAGTTTACCCTCCTTAATCCACTGACTAACTGTACTCTTACTTACTGACAATTTATTTGCCATTTTTCTAATGGAAGACCTTTCAAGCACAGATAAATTCCTAACCTTTTCTTCATCTAGGTCCAACTTGTCTGAATGTTGATATCCTTTAACTTTTACTTCCATGTGTGCAGGTTCCCCCCTTTGCATCTGCTCTTTTGCTGCCTTCCACATCCTGTAAACAGTCTTTCTACTGATGCCAAACTCCTCTGCCGCCTCCGTCACTGCCCCTTTTATGAGCACTCCATCAGTGCTATGCTTAAGGAGGAATTGCACCACCAAGTTCTTCCTACTGCTGCTTAAGTGTAGACTCTGTCTTGACCCCTCCTCCATCCCAATGATGAAGCTTTTCTGAGGGAAATGGTAATGTAAAATGTTTGGATTTTTTGTTTTTTTGGGAGGTTGGTGGAGGTTGTGTTAAATGCAGCCTTGTTAATGTATTTATAGGGGTGCTGCAAATTCTGAAATTTAGGGCAAATTTTAGTTCAAATTTCCCTCTAAAATGTTTAAGAGGGAATCTGAAATTTTTTGTAATCCCTCCTTGTAATCTGAACAGTTTTCGCTACATATGTGAAATGGAAGCCAGCTTTTTGTGTTAATTTGTGTTTTTCCATCTTATTTTCAGTTTTTCAGAAATTTAAATTAGGAATAATAAATTTAAAACTAAAAATATTAAATTTGAAAATTAAAAAAAAAATAATCAAATCTGTCCTAGAAATTAAAATGAATAAGCTTTGTAATCAACAAATACTTTAAGTGGGTCCCAAATTCCACTATCACACTGCATTTATTACACACTCAAACCTTTTCTTAAAACCCGTGCCGTTGGTGAATGGGACTCTTATTGCCGGACGGAGGGAGTAATACTAATGTAATAATAATGTAAATGCACTAGTACTTATTACTGCACAACTTTGTGGATGCCTTGTACTTAAAAAATTGTTCAAGATTTTGTATGTACATTCTTGAATAATGTCCAACTTTTGACTCTTTGGTTTCAAACGATCTCAATTAATATTCTACTCACTAATATAAGATCAAAAGAACAAATAAGTCGTCAAATAATGTCTATGAAACACTCAAACTTAAAACTAGTACTACTACAACAATAAATATGATAAGTTAGTAGGTTAAATTGGATATAGCACTACAAATACTAATACTGAAAAAAGTGTATAAATATATATTCGGCATCTGCTTCTCCAACCGCGTCCTGATTATAAGCCTCCCTTGAGCGAGTTAAAAGGTCAGGTTGTTGTCCACCTCATCATCACTCCACATCGCTTCACATCCCGCCACGTGTCGCAAGCCCACAACCTCGACTATAAATACCGACTACTCTAAAGTCACCGTTCTTTCCCCCTTCCGAAGTTATTACTGCTGCGCTAAATGGCTCATCACTCCCACTTTTTTTTTCATAATAAAGATTTCGGCTGATCTTCCATTCTTAGGTCAATTATTTTTATTTTCCAATAAATTATACTGCTTCGCACTTTCAATTCCGATAATTAATTGTATACATGATCCAATAATTGCGATGAAGAATTCGACAATTTTGTGATAAGAAAATTGATTGATTGAGAGAGTGAGTTAGATGGCTGAGTGTGAGGTTTGCAGGGCGGTGAGGGCGATGGTGTACTGCAAGTCGGACGGCGCCGCCCTGTGCCTCAAGTGCGACAGCTACGTCCACTCCGCCAACGCCGTCTCGCTCCGCCACCTCCGCTCTCTAATCTGCGACCGCTGTTCCTCAGAGCCCGCGGTTGTTCGCTGCCTCGACGAGAAGCTCTCCCTCTGCGAGGCATGCGACAGCGGCGGGTGTTCTCATTCCCGCCGCGCCAAGCACAACTTTTACAATGGCTGTCCTTCCGTCACCGAGCTTTACAAAATGTGGCCGCTCACTCTCCAGGAATTTGGTGATAACGAGAATGAGATTAATCTGCCGTTTGGCACATGGCCTATTCCGTCTCCACCCCCGCCCCCACCGCCTAAATTTCTGCCGTCCACGTATGGCAGGGAGTGTGATATCATGTTTTTCGACAAGGTACATCCGATTTCATATAAAATCATTGAAATACTAATCAAATGGAACACCTAATTAAGAGTTGGTCTGCTTTGCAATAGAATTGTATGCAAGAGAATGAGGATATGTGTAGTGTTGACATTGATGGGATGCCTTTGAGCTTTGGTAGTGGCTATGATATGTTTCAAAATGCTCAATCAAGATTTCCATGTGATGATGGAGGATTAACTGCATTGCTATTAGAGAACAACAATTCTATGGCAGAATCCAACATCACTCATGAGGTATAAACAATTAATTCCTCATTTTCTTACGTCTATTTCAATCATAAGTGTAATAAATAATGTACTATGAATTAGGCGTCAATGCCAGCACAGCACGACTGCATTGGGCTGCAGACGCAGCCGCCTCCGGTGGGTGGGGCAACGAGCTTGTTGCAGGGCATGAGCTCGGGCGTGCTCATGAGTCCTCCTGAGATTGGCCTTGGGTTTGGTGCGAACGGGCAAGCATCTTCGAGCTTGCCTCTGATTAAGGGGGAGAGTAGCGTGTCTGAGTATCAAGATTGTGGGTTGTCACCGTTGTTTCTGACGGGAGACTCGCGGTGGGACTCAAATTTTGAAGCTATGAGCAGCCCGCACGCAAGGGATAAGGCAAAGATGAGGTACAACGCGAAGAAGAAGACACGCACGTATGTCATCTTCTTGAATTTATTTCGATTTTGCAATAGATGGATGATGCATTAATGGTATAACAATTTCGGCTTAGATGCAGAGTTAGGTGTGGTATACTTAGAATATCTCAATTTTCTTTGCAGAGGTTAATGATGCAATAATGATAGTACTTATCTTGGCTTATGATTATTTCAATACTATTTGGTTAGATGATTCATTTTGTGCTGGTTTTGGCTTATAATGTGGTGTTTTGTTCAATTTGTGGAGAACATGAATGATGCCTTACTTAGTTCTACTATTTGTTTTGGCTTATGAATTGTGATTTTTCAATTTTGGGGTGTTTGATGAATGCAGGTTCGGCAAACAAATAAGGTACGCGTCGCGGAAGGCTAGAGCAGATACAAGAAAACGCGTAAAAGGCAGATTTGTGAAGTCGGGGGAGACTTATGACTATGATCCCGAAGGAGCACTGCATTATCAAGCCTAGCTAAGGGTATTCTGAGTTTTTTCTGTAGAAAATAACACTGACTTGTAAAATATGGCAACGATCAGAACGCAGATCAGGCTATTGGGCCGCACTGCCTGGACCTCGCGGGAATTCCTCATGACACCAGGTTAGTTATACGACTATATACAAAGATCATGTGTAGTAGCAGACTAGCAGTAGAGATGTTGATGATGATTTTGATGATATGTACTAGTTTTGGAAGATGGAGTTGGTGTTGAGGCTATGGTGCGCATGAGAGATAGACAGAAACGAAGAAGAGCAAAGGTATCTTCTGTAGCGAGAATGTCAGTATAATATAGTGAGACCACAATCTGATATTTCAATAATGAGACTACACACAAGAAGGGAAGGGAAATATAATTTTTTTGAACATTTTTTCTGTATGGAAACCTGAAGAAAATTTTGTCCCTTTTTCTTTTGGGAAAATGTAAGCAGCATCTATTTGACATTCCATGTAAGAAAAGATGAAACCGGATTGAGATTTTTATTGAGACTGAGATTTTGTTAATTTCATATTTTAATTAGTGATATTGATTTTTAATTAACATATTTGTCATGCATAAAACAGTTTAGTTCATACTATATCAGAAGGACCACATCGAACCGGTACCAGACTTGAGAAATCTATTGTTTCACATTTTAGCTGGTAAAATAAAATATGATGCGAGTCATATGGTATGTTGATGTTACTGAAATGAAATACTACGAGATTAGAGTAAGAAAATCTGTATGGAGAAGTTTTGTCAAAATAGTATTAGTATTTTTTAATAAATTTTGGGAAAGGAAAAGATTTTATTTATTTTTGCTAATTAGAGAAAGTGAAAATGAAAAAAGGTTTTTGAAGATAATAGGAGGAGTGTTATATGGATTTTTTAAAATAAAATTAGAGAAGTAAAAAGATTTTATACATATATAAAAAGGGGATTTTTTAAGAAATAATATGAATACTACTGTATAAAATTAATTTGCAAAAAAGGGAGTATGTCTCTTATTTATAAAAGGTTCGGTGTTTTCTCTCAAATTAATTATGTAGTAATTCTTTATATCATCAACTTATGCTTATAAAAGGCTTGGGGTGGTACATGGATATTACATCACAAGTCAAAACATTTCTTCGTTCTCTCATTTGCTTTGTAGCATCTTAACTTGCATTTATGATTATTGTATTGTTTGGTTCTCAATTCCCTAATGTTTTGAGGTATTTCTACTTGATAAAAGGAAAGTTATTTCCTGAATTTGAAGTCACATGAGTACTTAAGTAGGAGTAATATTTTCATTTAGATTATTTGCATGTAAATACACATATTTTTACAATTTTCTGATTGTTTCCCAAAACTTTATTTTTTTAATATAAATACATGAACTTTGATTTTTTCTAATTTTTCTCCTAAATCAAAAATCAAAGTTGATGTGGCAAATTAAAACTTACATGGCACATCAAAAATACGTAGTTTTAATATTATTATTTAAAACTAACAATTATTATTTAAAGCTAACAATATTAAAATTCCACCTCAGCTATATCTCTATTCTCTCTACTTCTTTTCTTTTCTCCTTATCATCACTCTTCTTCCCAAATTTCATCTTTTTCATCTCTTTTATCAATCGCTCAAACACACCATGAAGCACAACTTTTATTCTTCAATTTAAAATTATATTTATTTAGATTTATACAAAGTTACAAACCCTCATAGTTTGATTAAACCATGTCTTAACTTGCACAATATAAAAGCACATGATCTACTGCGTTTTACATTGTAAGGAGAAGGTATTCATTTCAACTAGAACATAAACAAAGAATAAATAAAATCTTCTATTATGAAAGGTTCTCATATTTCAAAGCATCCAAGTTTAAATCAACATTTATAACTACTACAACAAAAGAAGCAATATGCTTCACTACTCTAACAACAGTAAACTGTAAACAGTAAACCTGAACAAAAATGATAACGGTGATGGGAAGCATTGGTTCCAGCAAAATCTAAGGATGAAAGTTGTAATTTGTCATGTATTTTCAGCGTCTGAAGAGAAATATGAAAGAAGATGGAAGGTTGGGAAGAAGAAAGAGGTAGAGATAAACAGACAGGAGAGAGATAGTTGACGTGGAATTTTATTTTGTTTACTTTAAGCCACATCAACTTTCATTTTTTGATTAATGGAAAAAATCATAAAAGTCCAAAGCTCGTGTATTTATGTTCAAAAATAAAATTTAATGAAAAATCAGAAAATTGTGAAAGTTTTGTATTTACAGGCAAATAATCCTTCATTTTACAGTTAGATACAATTTCACTTTGTATTTAATTATCTTAATATTATCTATGAAGTAATCAAATTATTTGATGATTATAATTACCATTGTCGGTTTGTGTTAAAATGACAACACCTAAAGTGACACTGTTACACCACATATATAACAATATTATAAACGCTACACAGCAATATTATAAACGCTACACAACAATCTATAGATTGTTGTATAGCGTGTTGGATATTGCTGGCAGAAAAAAAAATTGTTGTATACTGTGTTGCATATTGCTAGCCGTGTTTTTTACCCTTTTTTGTCACATGACAGCTTATTATTCGTCCACATGTACAAACGATTGGCTAGGAATGATGGTATAATGTTATTTTAAGAGGTGATGGCACCCGAACACTCCCCTACCATTGCCTGTCATAAATATGCAAAAATTATCACTGTAAAAAAGAAATTCCCGAAATTATTGATTTAAAAAATAGTACTCCATCTGTCCCCAAAGAATATGCACTTTGGGTTTGGCACAGATTTTAATACAAAATTGGTAAAGTAAAAGAGAGGTAGTGAGAAAAAGTAAATAAAGTATTGTTAGTGAAGACTGAGTCTTATCTCATTAGAGATAAAGTGTTTCCTGTTGGAATCTATGTGTTATGACAAATAGGGCAATTGTGATCGAGAAACAAAAGAACGTAAATAGACACAGAATTTACGTGGTTCACCAACGTTGTGTTGGCTACGTCTACGGGCAAAAACGGAGAACAAATTGTATTATGACTGCGATTTTCAGATACAGATTATGTGCTCTACTCCCATATATATAGGCACACATTAGACAAACTGGGCCTAGGAAACATTATCCTATCCCAATTAGGAAACCTAATCCTATACAAATTCAAGGCATACTAACAAATCTCCACCTTGACTTGAATTCTCCCTTGCAGACGCATCATCATAACACCAGACGAACAAACTTCTCCATTCTTGCCTCAGATTTTCCCTCCACGGGCAACTAACAGCTCATGACATTAAGCAAGTCCAAACAATGTTGGAACTTGCTCTGCGGGACTGACTTGGTGAACATATCAGCAGGATTATCAGCAGTACCTACTTTCTTCACCTCAATTCTCTTCTATCTCTTAGAAAATGATACCTCACATCAATATGCTTAGTCCTTTCATGATGGACTTGATCCTTGGCTAAACAAATAGCGCTCTGACTGTCACAGAACACAACAGCTTGATCTTGATGTAAACCAAGATCACCAACTAGCCCTTGCAACCATATTCCCTCTTTAGCAGCTTCTGTCAATGCCATATACTCTGCTTCAGTAGTAGACAAAGTAACTGCAGCCTGCAAAGTTGCTTTCCAACTAACAACAGAACCACTAAGAGTGAAAACATAACCGGTCATAGATCTTCTACTATCGACATCTCCAGCGTAGTCAGAATCAGAATAACCAGTCACTAAACAGTGAGTATCACCTCCATAAATGAGACCAACATCAGACGTACCTCTCAAGTAACGAAAAATCCTCTTCACAGCCTGCCAGTGCTCCTTTCCAGGATTTCCCATGAACCTGCTAACAACGCTGACAGCATGCGCTATATCTGGCCTAGTACAGACCATGGCGTACATCAAACTCCCTACTGCATTAGAGTACGGGACTCGAGACATGTACTCCTCCTCAACTTCGGATTTCGATGCAAGATCAGATGACAAATGAATGTTTGTGGCACTTGGAGTATCAATAGCCTTAGATGCAGACATGCCAAATCTTGACAAAATTTTCTCAATGTAGCTCTTCTGTGACAGAGAAAGCTTTTTCTTTTCTCTATCTCTAGAAATCTCCATGCCCAGAATTTTCTTCACAACACCCAAATCCTTCATATCAAACTCAGCACTAAGCTGAGCTTTCAACTTCTGTACTTCAGACTTCGACTTCGCAGCTATGAGCATATCATCCACATATAGAACAAGATAGACCATAGAACCATCGTCAGCTTTGTTGTGATAGACACAACAATCATACGGACTCCTGCTGAATCCCAGCTTGATCATGTAACTGTCAAACCACTTATACCACTGCCTCGGAGACTGCTTTAGTCCATACAAGGACTTCTTCAACTTGCACACATAATCCTCCTTGCCCGGAACCACAAATCCCTCTGGCTGAGTCATGTAGATATCCTCCTCAAGCAATCTGTGTAAGAAAGCCGTCTTCACATCTAGTTGCTCAAGCTCCAAATCATAATGTGCAACTATCACAAGTAACACTCTGATGGAAGTGTGTCTGACCACTGGTGAGAATATCTCATTATAGTCAACCCCCTCCTTTTGCGTGAACCCTCTTGCAACTAGACGAGCCTTGTATCTAATGCCCTCATCTGGTGTAGTGCCTTCCTTCTTCTTGAAAATCCATTTGCAAGTGACAATCTTTCTCCCCTTAGGCCGTGGAACCAATTCCCAAGTCAGGTTCTTCAAAAGTGATTCTATCTCTTCTTGCATTGCAGCGAGCCACTTGGCACGCTCATTACCTGAAATAGCTTCCTTGTAGGTAGGTGGTTCATCTGCCGAAGGCTCATCTTCGACCTTATTGGCAACCTGCAATGCATATGCCATCATATCCTCAAAACCATATCTCAACGGAGGCTTCACATTTGTCCTCCTAGCTCTGTCAATAGCAATGCTTCTCTGACGAGCTTGTGGATGAACATCCGAACTAGAAGTATCGGCGGCTTCAGCAGTAGTGTGTTGATCTTCTCCACCTTGGAGTTGTGATTCACTCACATCGTGAGTGACTTGCAGCTCCACCTGTTCATCAACACCATCCAAATCCTCTGTAGCAATAGACTTCACAGTAGAGTTGAGCATAGAATTTTCATCAAATACCACATTCCGACTGAGAATAATTCTACCTTCTGAAGAAGACTAAATTATGTACCCCTTAACTCCATCTCCATAACCAACAAATACTCCCTTCTTAGCTCTTGGCTCCAATTTACCTTCACTCACATGATAGTAAACAGTACTCCCAAAAACTCTCAACATAGAGTAATCTGCAGGTGAATCAGACCATACCTCGTACGGTGTCTTGCAGTCAATGCTAGTGTGAGGTCCACGGTTGATCAGATAACAAGCCGTGTTTACTGCCTCTGCCCAAAACTTCCTAGTCAAACCGGATTGGAAGAGCATGCATCTTGTTCTCTCCAACAACGTCTGATTCATGCGTTCTGCCACACCATTCTGTTGTGGTGTATGTCTAACGGTGTGATGGCGAATGATCCCTTCACTCCTACAAAACTCATCGAACTCAGACGAACAAAATTCCAGACCATTATCTGTTCTCAATCGCTTGATCTTCTTCCCAGTCTGGTTTTCAATTAGAGTCTTCCACTCTTTGAACTTCTTGAATGCCTCACCTTTATGCTTCATCATAAACACCCAAGTCATTCTCGAGTAGTCATCAATCATCGACACAAAATACTTGTGTCCTCCAATAGACTCAACACGTGAGGGACCCCAACAATCCATATGAATGTAGTCAAGTGTCCCCTTCGTTCGATGAACACCCTTCTTTGGAAACTTGCTGCGATGAAGCTTCCCCAACACACAGTGTTCGTAGAAATCAAGTTTCTGCACCTTATGGCCCAAAAGAAAATCACGATTCGACATGATTCTCATGCCACGTTCTCCCATATGACCGAGCCTCATATGCCACAGCTTGGTCATATCCTTGGTTGCAACTTCGGATGATGCAATATCAGCAGAATTTGCTACGATGGAACCTCTCAGAACATACAAGGTACCCCGTTTCAAAGCTGTCAGAACCACCTTCGAACCTTTCAAAATACGCATTACTCCACCTTCACCTTTGAAACTGAACCCCTTACTATCAAATGTACTCAGGGATATCAGATTCTTCGTCATCTGTGGAACATGCCTAACATCGTTCAAGGTGCAGAAGACCCCATCATGAGTCATAATCCTGATTGAGCCGATGCCAACCACCTTGCAGACAGCACTGTTGGCCATGGTAACATTGCCTCCATCTATCTGCTCATAAGTGTTGAAATACTCCCTGTGAGGACAGAGATGATATGACGCTCCAGAATCCAAAATCCACACATCATTACAGTGTGGCTGTTCATCCGCAACCAAGGCCAATTCTTCTTCCGAATTTGTGTCATTAGCTTCTGCCACAGTCGCAGAACCGTTAGCATCTTCCTTCTTGCCCAATTTCTTCTTTATCCTTGGACAATCAGCCTTCCAATGCCCTGGTTCTTTACAATATCTGCAGATGTCATCTGGCTTAGGGCCTTTAGGACCTTTTGAACCTTTTGAGTTCTGCTTCTTCTGTCCGAATTTCTTCTGTCCTTTACCCGTAACAGATAATCTCGATGGCAGATCTTCTGTGGCTGAACTCGTTGCCTGTTGACGATCCTCTCTGATGTGGAGAGCAGATCGAACATCCTCCAACTTCGCCCAAAGAGCAGCAGCCGTCTCCTGATCCGCAACTTCGATGATAACATCGTCAGACAGGCTCAATATGATGGTCGAGTGGGCCTTTTCGTCTAGGGTTGTCCACTCCTTATCATCCTCCGTAGCATTCTTTGTTTTGAGCGGCTCCCACAAACCCTGCTGCTTCAGCAGAGATCGCATCTTGATCTGCCATAAACCAAAACTATTTCTCCCGGTGAATTTGTCAACCTTCACATCCAGAGCAGACATCTCGATTTACCGGACAAAACCCTCACAGCGGAATTCAAAACCCTAGTTCGAAAACCAATGCTCTAGATACCAGTTTGTTATGACAAATAGGACAATTGTGAATCGAGAAACAAAAGAACGTAAATAGACACAGAATTTACGTGGTTCACCAACGTTATGTTGGCTACGTCCAAGGACAAAAACGGAGAACAAATTGTATTATGACTGCGATTTTCAGATACAGATTATGTGCTCTACTCCCATATATATAGGCACACATTAGACAAACTGGGCCTAGGAAACATAATCATATCCCAATTAGGAAACCTAATCCTATACAAATTCAAGGCATACTAACACTATGGTCGGTCAATGAACTTTGACCAATTATAATTTCAACGAGATATTTAATTTTTGTGAAATTAAATAATATAGTGTCGATCTACGTTCGGAGTAGATGACCGTGGTATATTTATTTTCTCAAATCCGATTCCCGGTGAGTGAGAAATAATGGATTAAAGTTGTGCAAAATTGCAAATTTAATGAGCTATGAGAGAAGCTTAGGGAATAATTAAGAGAGTTAATTATCCCACATTGGAAGTTACAACCTTATTAAACTAGTATTTAATAAGAAGGATTATTACATGTAATAATTATAGTGGACTAAGATGGGCTGTAAGAGTCCACACGCGCGCACACGCGCGCGCTGCCCGCCCCGCCGCGAGCCTCGAGCCCGAGCCCGAGCCCGCGCCCGTGCCCGTGTCCTTGGACTTGGACTTGGACTTGGCAATTGGTCTTTGGGCTGTTCTTTGGGCCTGGTCGTGGGCTTGGTGCTTGGGCCTAGTTGCGGGCTTGGCTCAAGTCTAGTGGGTCTAGTTCTTTAGTATGACGCGATAAGCCAACGTGGCTGACACGTGATAGTCCACGTCGTGAACGAATCTAGAAGCTTCTAGACTCAGCCTCTCTAGCTCTGAGCGTGTAACGGCTCGTAACGCCCGAACATTACAGCTCGTAACCGACGACCGTTGCGGTCTGGCATTGATGACAGCCATCAAGGCTGCGTTAACCCCTACAGTGGACTGAGCCTATAAATAGGCTAGCCATTCTAGCATTATCTACATAACTTGATAGTCCACGTCGTGAACGAATCTAGAAGCTTCTAGACTCAGCCTCTCTAGCTCTGAGCGTGTAACGGCTCGTAACGCCCGAACGTTACAGCTCGTAACCGACGACCGTTACAGTCTGGCATAGATGACAGCCATCAAGGCTGCGTTGACCCCTACAGTGGACTGAGCCTATAAATAGGCTAGCCATTCTAGCATTCTCTACACAGAAAACTAGAATCCACTCTGTATCATACACTCTCTCCTCCCTCTGCATTGTTCTTCTGTCGAAGCTCTGCCCTCTCCTCCATCCAGTTCGCCGGAGCTCTGTTGATAGCGGTGCTGCTTCACCAGAGACGCAGCCGTTTTATCTTTGGGGACGAAACGCCAATCCGAAGAGCACTACTGGGGCGTATCTCGTCTTGCGGAAAGAGGCCTCCTCGACTCGGCTATTTCCTTTTCAGTTTATTTGTTTCGAATCTTCTTTGTAATTTCGATTCAGTTATCTCTTTGTATTCCTTCTTGTAAGTCCAGAAACCAACATTTCCAAAATTAGAAAATGTATATTCTTGTGGGACGAACTAAAAAAGAAATAGTGCATATTCTTGTGGGATGGTGGGAGTAAAGTACTAAAATAGAAGTTTCCAAAATTTGATATTCAGTCAACGTATTTGATAATGTATAAGAACATTATAAAATGTCAAATATAACGTCGAAATTGTCAAAACTGGCATTTAATTTAAAAATTGGTTTTATTCCATACTATCTTGTGGCTGTGGGTGACCTCTTCATCTCCGACGCGAATTGTATTTTTTAATTTTCAAACTTAGCGTTATAGCTCATATAGGCTTCCACTTGATTTCTCACATATTGAAAAGTTGAAAGGAAGTTTACCATAATACCCTCTCAAAGTCGTAGTTGAGAACTTTCCAACTTATAGAATTGTGGATCATACATTCTAGAAATTAAATCAGAACAAAACTGGATTTCAAATTTCAATTAATTCAACATGATGATGCGAATCTTTTTTTCAATACTAAGAATAAATGACATCGCAAATACGCACTTAAACGACTTGGCCTGAAGTTGGATACTGGGTGTGGAGGTGATAGTTTTTTTTAAAAAATTTAATTATAATTATACTGTAACATTCTTGATATCAGGAGGCTTAAAATTAATCACGTGACATTTTTTATAGGTTAAGTAAGGTATTTTTCCATTACTAATAATTTGGGATTTAAAGTGTGTTTATATTCAACTTTTTCTAATAAAAAGGAAGCAATTTACAGCGATAATTTTATTTCAATAGAATATCTTCATCCATATAAATTAGTGTATATTTGATGGTGCATGTCTGCCAACCTCGAGTTTATAATTTATTTAAGCATTAATATATGCATTAAGAAAAGTTCTGGATTATACAAAATGGCACGAAATGTAAATCCCTAGTATCTTGAATCCTTCTTAAGACTTCGTATTTAGGTAAAGCAACACTACAAATTCAAACCTAAAAAAGTCAGCATTTTCAACTATTAGAATCAATCATCTCAAAAACACACAAACACATATATTTTCATAACTAACTTACTATATAAATCCACAATGCTCCAACCTCAAATCACAAATCAAAACATGGATTCCCATATCTCTCTCTCACTCCTAACCCTCTCTCTCTCACTTTTGCTCCAAACCACACTCTCCCTCGACCCCCTTTTCACCATATGCCCCACCTCCCAAAACTACACCGCAAACACCCCTTACTCCACAAACCTCAAGACCACCCTCGGCCAGCTCTACCTCAAGACTCCTCCAACGGGCTTCGGCCAGGCCGTCTCTGGCCTGCCCGGAGCCCGGGTCTACGGCCTCGCCCTCTGCCGCGGCGACGTCTCTGCCAAAGACTGCGCCGCGTGCGTGGCAGAGGCCGGGCCAGCGGCCCAGAGCCGCTGTCCCAGCAACAAGGCAGCAGTTGTTTGGTATGACAACTGCTACCTCAAGTACTCGGACAGCGACTTCTTTGGCAAAATCGACGACCAAAACAGATTCTACATGTGGAATCTGAGGAACGTGAGCGGTGATGAGTTCAGCCAGAAAACGAGGGATTTGCTGAGCGAGGTGGGGGGAGAGGCGTCGGAGTCGAAGAAGATGTTTGCGAGTGGGGAAGTGGATTTTGATGGGATTGGGAATGGGAAGATTTATGGGATGGCTCAATGTAGTAGAGATTTGTCAAAGGCTGATTGCAAGAAATGTTTGGATGATGCTGTGGGGGAGTTGCCTTTGTGTTGTGAGGGGAGGGAAGGTGGTAGGGTTGTTGGTGGGAGTTGTAACATAAGATATGAAATCTACCCTTTTCTCAATCTTTGAGGCTTTTATACCTCATCTCATCTTTAGCTAGCTAGCATGGAATCAGAGGTGATATGTTTGATTATTAATGTATTTTAGCAGATATACTCATATACATGCTCTAGCTAGTGCGGAATAAGATATGATATGTTTGATTATTAGATTGTTTTTTAGCAGATAGCTAGTGGCATTAATCTCGTGTTTGATTTGATAAGTTAGTAATTGTGTTCAGCATAATACTATTGTTTACTAGTAAAATTTAATGTTAAATTACATGTAACAAAACTTTTTCTGTTAAATTAATACATCAAGTAGCAACGAAAGACATCATCATTTATCAAGTTATTTTGGCAAATAAAATCTGAAATATTTTAAGATATCTAAATATACATACCAAACAAATATCTCAATTAATTATTTATACTACTCCTTCCGAAAATAATGTACAAATTCAATAATTTAAAACCAACGTTCATAAAATCAGTATGATTTAGACTTTTAGTAGAAACAAAAATTCAATTCTGTGAGTTGCAATTATTGGATAAAAATATAATCAGAATATTAAAAAAAGGCGTTGTCAAATTAATAAGCAACAAAGGAATAAAAAGAGCAGAATCATGAATAGTTCATGGATTAGGCGGAGTCGCCGAGATCACTGCAGGAGGAGGAGGAGGCGGAGGCGGGGACAACTCTGGAACACTAGGACTCGGATTATCAGACAATGCCGGTGATAAATCTGGAAAACTAGGAGACAATGTTGGAGTCGGCGGAACTCTGACTCTGCGGCGGCGGATTGAAGACGATTGGAGCGGTGTCCGTGCACGAATCGGAGTTGCATTTTTTACGAATTCCGTGATGCCTGAGCAGCGTGTGTGAGGACGAGAATCGCCACCATGAAGACGAAGATCTGACGTAGCACATTTTTCTTAATTTATGAGTTGATAGAAATGGAATGTATGTTTGTGTATCTACTTGTTTTCTTCAATTCAGTTGATTTTATAGTGTGATCACCAAATTTCTATACAGTTTTTTTATTGAATTTAAATAAAAATTGCGTATGGTTTAGATACTCGTGAGGACAAAGGATAGATGAGTAGGCAAATTTAAGTGGAGATGATGTTTGTTTGCAAAATATTAGTAACAGATTCATGTTGAAATCAACTACATTCCTTTTTAGTTTTTATCTCGGATTATCATTAACTTTGACTAATAACTACACAAATAAAAAATTCAGTTTTTATTTTGCTTTTAAATTGAATAGAATTATCACGACTGACATTGAAATTAATTATTGGGTAAATATGAGTACGTGCTTGATCGTGAATTTTGCGGGGGGTGCAGAAATTTTTGACGATGTACTCATTTTTTAGGTGCTGAAAGTTTTATTGACCAGACAAAATGAATGTTGATAAATGATGATTGATTGTGAATCTATGATGCGCTTATTATATTCATTTGATTATTTAAGTAATTTTAAGTGGAGATCTAGTGTTTGTTCGCATTAATTTAAAATTGATTTCTATAGTAGTACTACTCCTACTATTTTCATTAACTACCAATATTCCAGTAGTGTTGATAGTTTCACCACACAAAGGAAATGAGTTGACTATTTTTCACTTCATGGGATTATATCACACGATTCAACTTGGGGCATGCTTCTTTCCTTTTTCTCCTCATACCAATCCAACATAATAGTGGAACTATAGAAAACTTTACATTTTCAACTCATGAAAAGAATGAGCCAAAAACGCATCTGGCATCCATTTCCTATATTTCCTACTACAATTTTACAAAAAAACATGAAAATAAAATAAGCCTTTCCACTTTGCCAATGAACTCATAAAGTGGGGATAGATTAATAAAATCTTACAAATGTGCAGACTTCAAATTGCACCAAATTTACAAAGAATCATTTCATCTCAAATTCTCAAAAAAAAAAATATCTCTAGAATCTAATAACATCAAGAATCACAATATTGGACAAATTCTTGATGTTTCAAGTCATGGAAAGCAATCCTGTGTACATTGTGTAAAGAAAAAAGGTAAGCAAAGTAATACACTACATCTAGGGATGTCAATTGGGCTAACCCGCTCGGGTTCGGGCCAACCCACTCGGATTGTCGGGCTATTTGAGTGCGGGTTATTCGGGCTGTGGATTTTTCAGGTTATAAATTTTTAGCCATAACCCTAACTCTTCGGGTTTCGAGCTAACTCACGGGCTATTCAGGTCAGAAGTGATCTTATTTGTTACTTTCTATCCAATTCAATATTCTAACTTGTAAAAAAAACAGATTGTCGTAAAGTGAAGTATTATCAAAGTGATCAAGAGAAGGAAAATAATAGCTACTGAAAATTGAAACAAAATACATAAACATATCGTTCAATTAGTAGCACGTGTGAATCTGAATACAATTAAATGACAATTAAATGGAAATCATGCATTTCAAAAGGAGTTAAATAACGCTCTTAATTGTACCCGAAAAATAAATTCTAAGAAGTTAAAAAATATAGTATAGATAATAGTATGTCAAAAAATAAATTCTATGGAGTTTAATGTGATTATGTGAGTACATATTATGATATTATTATAGTCTATATTTCATTTAACCTAATTTTTAATTTGAGAAAGAAGTCATAATTACCATATATAGGTTCATATGCCATATATATTTCATATATATAAGTATATAAACCCAAAATTTGATAATATTTTTTTAAATGCTCAACCCATGGGCTAACCCGCAACCCACCCGGGCCAGCCCGCATAACCCGCCGACCCAAACGGGTCAGCCCGTGTAGCCTGGTTATGTATTTGGGTTCCAATTTTCCGGCCCTAACCCTATGATTTTACCGGGTTATTTGGGTCGACCCGCGGGTTTTCAGGCTAGATTGACATCCCTAACTATATCAATTCAAATTCATCTGTAAAAAAACTAACATTTCAAAGTAAGTAAAGTAACAAATCAAGGATGAGAACCAAACCCAACTTCAACGGCCGTATTAAAATAGATTCAAAATAAAATTTCCAAAACTCTTCCAGAAGGGGAAAAGCAAATAGAAAAGGCACAACCTGCAGATTAGGTTAAAGATCTGCAAAATATGAGGAGTGTTTGGCAACTAAACCAGAATACTAATCGAGAGATCTCACCAATCACCATTATGAATAAACCGGGATAAGGCTTGAAGCATTCAAGCCAGTTTTCTGGCAACGAGCTAAACACTAAGGGGCGTTTACTTTCACGATTGATGAGATACAGGATTGAGTATTTTTATCCTCAACACTAGGATTTCTTCAATCATACTCTTTCAATGCTACATAAAAATCAAGAGGATATTCCAAAGTATACCCATCCATCTTATTAAACAACAGATTACCAATACGATTTTTATCAATCTAGGCTACTAGTCATAACTAAACGCATCCTATGTCTATCAGCTTCATAGAATTCTCAAGGTTTCTTGACAGAACATTAGGAATACTAGTTTTCTTGAATTAATAGAAAACTGAACTTATGAAATTCAGCTCACCAAGCTACCTAAGAATCTTGCTTCAATCCATGAACACAACCTAACAATCAATATACTTAATTTTTCATTATGCACACACAAAGAAGCTAGAATCTTAATGCAATCTCAATCAACATAATTACTTTCCTAAGCAATATTCAAAGGGGATTAAAGTGGCAAAGTGATTCAATTTTACAAAGAACGATTGATTCATCACTTTTCATATAATTAAGGCATTTCGATTTTCAAATGTGAAAGATAAGACAACAAACAACAATTTACAGAAAGAATTGATTAAAAAAAAAGTAGAGAAGAGAGTTTCAGTAGCTAACTCTCAACTTCCATAACGATTCTAGTCCTCCCCTCCCCGGCCAAAACCACGCTCTCGGCATCGATGAACCGCGATTTCCGGAACAATTTCACAATCTCCGCCACCTCCTCCGCGCCGCACTCCGCCACGGCCACCACGCAGACGCCGCCGCGCCTAACCGTCCGCTCAATCTGCGCCACGTACCTAGCCGGGAAGAGAGCCAGATCCAGATACGCGCCAAACCCTAGATCGAAAATCCCATCGAAAAACGGCAGATTGTGCGGATCCGCGCGGCTCACCAGCGGCGGCGACTCCACCAGCTCCACCCCCGTCACGTCATCCACGCCGGCGTCCCTGAGGGCGCGGACCGCGTGCCCCGGACCGGCGGAGACGACCAGGACATGCGAGTGGTTCGCGATGTGGTTTCGCGATCGGAGGGTTTCGAAGAAGGAGGCGTAGGAGGCGACGGCGACGGCCCAGGCCTTGGTGGACCAGATGCGGCGGTTGCGCTTCTCGACGGTGGTGTAGGCGCGGGGTTTGAAATCGCAGGTCGATTTGGGGAATCGCATGTGCGGCTTCGGGTTCGGATCGGACGGATCGAAGCAGGTCCGCGGTGTTTGGATTGAAAGAAGGAGGAGCAGCAGCGTGGCGACGATTACGGCGGCGATAGAGATTCGATTGAGGAGTCTCTGAACGTGCTTCTCCATTGATGGATTAGCTGAAATCGGAGATGGAGCTTCAATGCACTATACGTCGCCGTTTCGGATTTTAGGCTATACGTCATCGTTTGAGGATTTCAGGCTACAGTCGTCTTAAGTTATGTTTATTATTTTGTTGAGAATATCACTTTTATCAAATTTAGGGATCCACAATGCTTACCAAATATTCAGTCCTTCTTAGCCAAGTAATTCCATTTTTCAGCTATCAATATGTCAACGTTTTTTCTATTTCAACCACAACATTTGCAATGGAATCTTCATATTCATTTTCAGCCTCAACTAGAATTATTTAAAAATATAAACAAACGATTAACCTAATTAAATTTAATTTCATATAATTAAAATAAAAAATTATAAAATTTACATTAAATTAAAGTGATACACCTAATATCATGAAACTTTCTAAAAGTTGGATTTTTTCCATGAACTTTGAAATTGGCAAATAATATCATGAACTTTACTCCAAGTTTGTTATTTCCCAGCGGTAAAAAAATTGCGGCTATATTCATAATAGATTAAAGAACAAATTTAGAGAGTGTGCTTCAAGAAAAACTATTCTCAAATATTGAAAATCTTGAAACTCTCGAAGTTGTTGTCGAGAAATTATGAAAAAAATCTGTATTATGATATTATTTGCCGGAATTTTTTCATTGGTGGAAAATAACAAACTCAGGATAAAGTTCGTGGTATTATTTGTCAATTTCATAGTTCGTGGAAAAAAACCAACTTTTGTGAAAATTACATGATATTACGTGTCAATATCTCTAAATTAAATTACTAAATTTAAACCTCATTGTTATATCCCCAATTTTCTTCGATCATATCTTATTAGAGTTGGATGGAAGTTTGGCGGGGCATATACTCTCGAAAAAGACGTGGTGCCCCTTTGAGATTGGCTGCTGATACTATATAAGTGGAGTAGTTGGTTAGTTTTTTCATGCCTAATGCATACAATCAATATTTCCTAGTATGTCAGGCAGTCGTGAACTTTGTGCAATTTTATATACGACTGGACATCGGCTATGAACAGTCTTCTCAAATATGTCACAGAAAGCCTCCACACCCAGCGACAAAAGTTCCTCACACATGGAATGGAGGTACTCATCGAATTACTCTGACGATCCTCTGTATAACATTCGGGTTAAAGTGGGGACTGAGCTTCGTTGCATATGGACAAGGAGTGACTCGTAGGGAGTGAACGTCGGTACGTAGTGCACAGACAAGGAGCGGCCCCTACTTGTGTAACAGAGGGAGACATGAATGAATCGAAACACACCGAGAAATTATAAAAATTTACATGTATGAGACTGCATATTCAATGAAAACTTAACAAATTTGATAGATGCTATGCATATTAACAAGATTCATCTTCTTTTCTAACATTCATCTCATAAGAACTCTAAGTTAATCGTGCTTAGACTGAAGCAATTCTGGACTGGGTGACCTTTCATAGAAGCTTCTCATGGAGCATGTGATTGGGGACATAAACATGCTGAACAGAATTGTGTTGATTTGTGGAGACAATCATTAGTCTGTAAATCGAGTCGTTCATACTACAGTTGCATAATCAACATCGTACACTTCTACCATATCAAGAGCCCATCGCTCCCAATGACTTTAGGATGTTGAAAATCAATCTCACATGTACATAAATTATAGAAAACCAATTTTGTATTGATGAATCGTCTCCAAATATTTGCGTTTTTGAACACTACAAACGCAAACTTGCCGTTCACAAACACATAATCTTTTAGAATCTGAATCAAGCTGGTTAAATAAATATAACAACTCAGTATTTATTTATTTAATAAATTAAAATGGGCCTCTTCACTTAAGCTTGATTAAGTGATAGATTAGTATTCTATGGTAATGTATATTCATAATTGTATTTTATAATTTGTCTATTTGGCGCGTTTCTCTCTGTCATCGAAATTGTCTTGCTTCTTTCTCCACCTCACCTCCGAATTACATGCTGCATTGACGAAACAAAAATTTGATTTCTCTTTCCCCCTCTTCACAAATCGCACTAAGAACCCTATCCGATTCACACCTCCGTCAATCTGCCTCCAGTTTCCAGATAAACGGCTCAACTTTCCCCCATTTCTTCACTTTGGTCGCCCAAGGGAAAAAAGGTCAGTTTTCCGGGTACCGTTACGAAGAGGTACACTCATATTTTGGGTGTTAAAGCATTGTTGGGAATTTTGTGACCTTCAATTCAACCCCCAAATAAACAAATCAAAATATTCTTTATTTTATCGGATTACATGTTTTTCCAATTGCGCATGCATAGCTACCTTTAGATGGGGGGCTATGCGTGTCCTTGTTGTTTGAGTTCAATCAAAATGAGGAAGGCAACTCTTTGTGAAATGTATTATTGATTGTTTGAGAAAGCAATAGGTCCCAGATTTGTGGCCATTTTTATTGTTTTTCTTTGTGTTTTTGCAGCGATTGATTCGGATGGAAGGACGGAATTAGGGGAAAACTCTTGGGACAGTGAAGTTCAGGTTATCAATCATCATATGGTTTGAAAATCAATCGTTATTTTGCAAAATTTTCTGCTTAGTTTTTCTTAGGTGATTTTGCATTTTCGTAGATACAAGATGTTTTGCTTCTGGTTCTGCATTGTATGTGTTGTTATGTAAAATTACTATATTGAGGGAAAATGCTATTATATCATCGTCAAGAAAAATATTTTAAAGCTCCATGCTCCACTCGATCACGGCTATATAGAAACGAACACATCGTTGTGAAATGTTTAACACGAGTTACTTTTGAATTTACTTGAACCTGATTATAGGGAGATTGTGTTTTCTCAACTTAGGTATCTATAAAATCAGTGTGACTAGGCAAATTTTTCCGTATGTTCTGACAGGCCAGACAAGTTTGGGATTGCAGTGAAAAGTTGAGATATAGCACTGGAGCTGCTAAGAACTTAGATTCAGGTCTATCTCATTCAACTGCTACAGCTGACAGCAGAGGCGAATTTGGTTCGAGTTTGTCAATTAATAGGAATATACAGAAGGGTATAGTCGACCTCCTTCCAAAGGAGAAGATAACAAATCTTAAATGATCGAGAGAAAGAAAGTCCGTGCTACAAATCGTGAACAACGAGCAAAGGATTTTAGTCGATGAATGCCAAAATTTGTATCTTGGTTGGGCTAGTATTCCAAGAAGGTACTTGAGACATAAAGGTGGCATACGAATCTTACAAATTGCTTCGGATTCTACATCGCCATCTTCACCTACTTCAGAATTATCAAATCCGCACTATCCCTCACAGTTTGAGTTCAACTAATCCTATTCACAGTCAGAGCTCGACTATCCTTTCGTGGATATGAAAAAGTTTATAGTGATGGCTTCACAAGACAATGCTAATGATAATCGAATATATCTTGTTGGTGCTGTGATTGCAAGTTCAATGGCAGGAATTGCTCTTGCAACACTAGTTTTGTTTCTATGTATAAATAAAGATACGAGGGATGATGAGCAGAAAAATGTGCAAAAAGACGACAAGCCTCTTCTCAACCTCAACAGTACTGATTCCCCAGGTATAATACAGCTGTGGTGGTGTTTTATATCATGAAATTGTCTTCGTTTCTTCATAGCTGAGATAACTTTCCAGGTTCGATAGATAACAATCGCCCAATGGGTACACGAAGTAGTTTCAATTTCAAGGCAACTTCATCTGTTGGAAATTCAGTTGCTGCTTCTCAAGCTGTATCTCCAGGGATAGACGATAATGGGGAGGCTTACGCTAAAATCCCGTTACCACTTCCCCCAGGAAGAGCAGCGGCAGCTGCCGCTGCTGCTACATCAACAACTGGTTGTGGTGATAGTACCAATTGGATAATAGGAGCACCCGCAGCAGGAACAGTAGGGGTGGTGGGAGGAGCTACAGAACCACCTACACCACCAACACCACCTCCACTGGCAAAGGCACCACCACCTCCTCCACCGGTATTTGGAGGTCCAGCTCCTCCACCGCCTCCTAGAGGCATTCGTCCACCGCCTAATGCACCTGGAAAACCTCCCCCGATGGGACCCCATCATCGACATAATTCAACAAATGACTCCATAGCTTCAGACGATTCCATGGCTCCCAAAGCCAAGTTAAAGCCATTCTTCTGGGACAAAGTAATGGCAAGCCCGGATCATTCGATGGTCTGGCATGAGATCAAAGCAGGTTCTTTTCAGTAAGTACTTGCATTACATTGCATTGCCTAGATTTGTCGCCTCCCCATTCGTTATGTTAATCGTGTAACTATTTCCAAAACTTGCAGATTTGATGAGGAGATGATGGAAGCTTTGTTTGGATATGCAGCAGCTGATCAAAAGACACAAAAAGGAAAAGAATCAACGTTAGCTGACTCTTCTAATCAGTTTATTCATATTATTGATCCTAAAAAAGCACAGAACTTGGCAATTCTTTTAAAAGCATTGAATGTGACATCAAAAGAAGTTTGTGATGCACTCAAAGAAGGTGTGTGTTTATCAGATTTTGGGCAATTAGTTTACAAGAAATAAAATGATGTGCATATCAAATATAACATGACTAAATTTTGTGTGTTTGTCACTAAGGTAATGAGCTTCCATCAGAATTCATCCAAAATCTGTTGAAAATGGCACCAACAGCCGAGGAAGAACTCAAGCTTAGGTTATATACAGGAGATCTATCTCTAATTGGTCCGGCTGAGAGATTCCTCAAGGCCTTGATTGAAATCCCATTTGCCTTTAAACGTTTGGAATCATTGTTGTTTGTAAGCACGTTTCAGGAGGATTTCACTTCAGTCAAACAATCTTTAACAACTTTAGAGGTTTGTATATATTTTATGATGAATTCTTATAAAAGGCTTCCTAACATATGAGATCACTTTTGAATTCTGTGAGGTGATTGAATACTTAGGTTTGATTTAGCTAACTCTGAATCTTTTATTTTGATATGTAAGTTACACCAATCTGATGATTCATTATGAGCCAAATATTCTTATAAATGCATTTGATTACCATTCGTTTTGACATTTTTGAAAGCTCTTAAAACATGTTGCTTGAGACAACGAAGCACAACTCAGTTTGTAATAGACTTCCCCTCCAATAAGTAGACTAGGGGTTGGATGTGCGTGGGTGTAGGTGTGTGTGTGAGTTACATCCGTAAAAAACATGTCGCTCAACTCATGCATTGTAGTGCTTGTTTAGTTCCTGTGTATTTTTTGTTCTGTTTTTGGTGTCTTTGTGTGAATGAACATTATAATACCATTTTCAGGCAGCATGTGACGAGCTCAGAAACAGCCGACTCTTCCTTAAACTCTTGGAAGCTGTTCTGAAAACTGGCAACAGAATGAATGATGGAACCTACCGCGGTGGTGCTCAGGCATTCAAGCTCGACACGCTCTTGAAATTATCTGATGTTAAAGGAACAGATGGGAAGACCACGCTACTGCATTTTGTCGTCCACGAAATAATCCGTGGAGAAGGAGTAAGAGCTGTTCGTAGAATGAGGGAGAGCAAGAGCTTGTCCAGTGTGAGGACGAATGATCTTAACGATGATGCTTCCCAAAACACAGAAGATTACTACCGAAGCCTCGGCCTTCAAGAAGTTTCTGGCCTCTGCAATGGTCTCTTGAACGTGAAAAAGGCAGCGGTGATTGATCGTGACATCATAAGTGAGTACGTGACCAAACTCAGCCAGTCCCGTTTCAAGACGAAAGAATTTCTTGAGAACGAAATGAGTAGCTTGGATGAAGATAGCAAGTTTCTTGACATTCTTACGAGAATCATTAACCAGTTTGAGAGCGACGCTGCATGGCTTGCGGAGGAGAGGGAGAGAGTGATGAACTTAGTGAAGAGCACTGGGGACTACTTCCACGGTCAGTCGGGCAAGGACGAGGAGGGGCGTCTCTTTTTGATCGTCCGGGACTTCTTAGCGATGGTGGACAAGGCATGCCAAGACGTGAAGAGCTCCATAAAATTGCCTAAGACGCACAGAAAAGATGCCTTCACACCATCATTATCGCCTTCGCCGTCTCAAGGGTCGCCCCCGGCCTCTGAGACGACGCATGAGATGCAGTCGCGTCTCTTTCCGGAAATGAGGGATCGCCAAATTGACGGTGAATTCAACTCGGACGATGAAATCTAATCTTTTCCCCGAGGTATGCAAAAATGGAGAGGTGAAATGATTTTTTAAAACGTGGGAAGTTCTTAAATACTCCCTCCATCCCATAATAAATATAGACATTATTTTTATAAACAAAGTATATGCGCACCACACTAGCCTATTGAATTTGTGACATGTAATAGTTGGTCCCTATCATTTTTAGGAAAATGGAAAAAATTGTTGGTGAGGTCCAACTTTCATGAGTGCAAATGCATGAGAGTTAAACCACAATTTAAGTTGACAACATTAATGGTTTGATGTAGTACATGCACACGTCATGCATTTATTTTAGGGCTCACTATTGAACATGTTGTACTTTCTAAACTTCATCGTCTAACAGGATCGTTCGACGAGGATGATGAGAAGCCACAATGACAGAAGACATCCCAATGTTAAGAGATCTGAGCATATGCAGAAGAAAAGGTTGCTAAGAGGTTCAAAACCTTAACATTTTTCACATGGATCCGAAGTTTTTTGTTATTATAGAATGTATAGCTTCTCTCTCATGAGTCATGTATACTTTAATTAATTATCTGTTGTCTATATTCAATCCTAACCAATTTGGCTATGCCCTTGGCTTCTTTTTATATTTGTTCATCTCTATTTTGCTTTCAAGATTTTAATGTTTGACCATTTTCAAGACCCTATAAGTTGTGGAGTTGATTAAATTATGACTGACACAATAATTTAGCAAGATACAAATTTGATGATTCATCCTAATGTGTTTCGAATTGGAACTTGATCAGTACGAAAATTAATAAACCTATTGATTGATTACTAATTTATAATTAAAATATGACTAAATTACTAATCCTTGTGTGCTTTCATCACACGTATCAAGTATCAATATTCAGACATGTATTCAATGAACAATATTTACGGCTCGTATGGTTTGCTTGACTTGATACAACAAGTACAGATATTGGCTAGATTTTATAACTATGTTTTAAATTTAATTGAATCTTCCTATTAAGTTAAGTGAAAACAATGTATACTAGATTTGTAGCTAACATTTGTCAGTAGTAACATTAAATTAAATATTAACCCAATTTAGGAACGTATACACCTTTTGTTTTGCATTTAAAAAAGCAGTAACTAATCATTTAAAATTTCAAAAACTAAGACATTTATTATGTAGATTTGTGTTGGATTATCTACCATAAAATCGACTTACTTAAAATGAAATAAAATTCCCGAATATAAATATTTGAAACCCTACTGCCATCTTCTCATCACACAGAAGCAAAGGGAAGACCATGGCTCCCAAATCATCCTTTCTCTCTCAACAGCCCTCCAAAGATAAGAATGAGAGTGAAGAATCATCCTCAGAGGAAGAAGATGATGGGAGAGAAGAATCAGGGCCCCAATCTTCCGAGACAGATTCGTCCGACGACGAAACGGAGGCCGTCTCCTCCTTCGACAAACCCCAAAATCGACCAACCCTAGAAAATCTCAATTCCCCAATCCCCGCCCCCAAATTCGATCCGAGATCGGCCTCCGACACCGATTCGGACGGCTCCCCTTCTAGTTACGTGATGCAGCCGATCACCAAGGCCTCCGTCTCCTCATCGAAGCGCAGTCGTGGCGAGATTGAGGGGGATTCGTTGAGCAGCTTTAAGAGCTTGCGAGCTGAGGAGAAGAAATCGGTTTCCACTCCGGCCGGAGGGGGTGGGGTGGGGTGTATCAACAGGCTGTGGAGTAATGAGGATGAGATCGCTGTGCTGAATGGGATGATCGAATTCAAAATTGCCAAGGGGTCCGGCCCTAGCGCCGATATGGGGGCGTTTTACAGCTTTATAAAGGGGAAATTGAAGGTGGATTTCTCGAGGGATCAGCTGAGGTCTAAGATTACAAGGATGAAAAAGAGGTTTTTGAATGCTTTGAAGAAGGGAGACAAGGGTTCTGACCCTGTCTTCTCGAAGCCTCACGAGGATATGGCGTTCGTCCTCTCAAAGAAAATTTGGGGGAAAAGTGTGGATGTGAAGAAGAAGCTGGATGAGGATGTGGTTGTGGAGCGAGGAGGGGATGGCGAAGGAGGGGATTTCTGGTCCAAGTATCCGAACATTAATGCGTCTTTTGATAATATGAAGGCGAGCTTCCCCTCCCTCGTTGCTCCGGTGGCTGGGATGAGTTTGTTGAAGGAGAGGTTGAGTTTGATTGGGAATGTGAAGGCTAAGGAGTTGGATGATAAGTGGAAACAGTTGCTTGTGGAGAAGACTGAGCTGGATTACAAGATTTTGATATTGATGAAGGAACAGGTTCAAATGGCTTTGGATCAGTAATAGGGTTGGGAATTGCTAAGTTGGTAACATTTTTTGGCTTGAATTTATACCTTTTTAGAGTCAATTGTGATTCTCCGTTTTGATTAGCAAAATGGATTTTTTTGATAAATGTTTAAAATCTTGCTTATGATAATGGTTACTCTGTGATGAATTTAGTTCGCGAAGTACTTATTCAGTAAGCTATGTTTCTTGTTAACATTTGAGTTGTGTTGTGTTCCAGATATAGAAGGATGTTTTCGATAACAAAAAATGATAGATGATGAATCATGACTAGATTTTTATGGTAAGATCTTAAAATGCACTGATCAGTAGATTCATTAATCAATGCTCTGGATTCGGAAAATAACTACAATTGAATGTTCCTATTACATGCTTGGGAATACATTTAGATTTAGTCCCATTATATGCTGATCTAGACTGGGAGGGAGTTATTGAAGCATTTTGTTTGCAGCTGCATCTTAGTATTGATGTTGGGCCACAACTGCCTAGAAGAGACATCTTTCTTAGTTTACGTTTGGTGGGAGTTTACTGTATTTAACATTTATATGACCTCTGCCTCATGCAAAGCTCTCTGCTCTTACTGCTCCTCCCTTATGCTTGACTAAGCCCACTGCTTGTATTTGTTTCTTCTCTAGTCTTTGGATGGGGTTGTTGCAGGGTTGTATCTGTAGAACTCGACAGCCTTACATAGTTACATTGTACGTATGTCTGAGGGTTAGGTCGTTTTGAGTGATGTCTCTTTCGTAGAATGCTTCAATCCTTCCTAACTCTTAGAGTTCTGCAGTTAAGGCTTGTACTATAGTTCATGAGAAAGTTTTCTATGATTGTAATTTTATTTATATTGTAGAAATAAGGTATGCTTGTGGATCAAGATGGGAATTGAGTTGAAAGGTGATATGTTGGAGTGGCTTTTTTTTTGGTATGCCTTCTTTGTCCTTGTTTGTATTTCTATAGTTATTTCTTTGATATTTCTCTTGTATGTTAGGCAGTTTTGTGTTGGGTCAGATGACTTTGAATTATGTAGAAAGTAAATTGACTTTGAATTATGTATAAAGTAAATTGACTTATACCAAATTAAGACTTGTAATTCATTTATTAGTTGTCATTTAGGTTAAAAGTTCAATTACTGAATATAATGGATGATGCTATTTAATCAAACTTGATGCCAATATTTGGTTTGATTTGTTCTAAAACAAAAGTAGCACTAGTACCTATTCCCTATTTTCATAGGATTTCAAAAATCAGTCATTTTTTCAATACAACTATAATCCATCCGAATCAACTGGATAACAATTCACAATTCAATAAATTCAATCACTTTTACATATTCGACTTCCCCTTTGTCAAGAACTTTAATTTAGGGATAAAAAATTACAACATGTTGCTACAACAATCAATAGGAGAATAGTTTAAGTGGAAGTATAGAGGGCAGAAGTAGCATAATATGCAAGAGATAAGATGGCATGAACCACGCATAGAATGCCTCCGGTGTGTAGAAAATTGTGGTATGTAAATCCACATGATACTCCTTTCTTTTCGTTTGATCTTGTTCCAATCACCAACAATGTCACGCCAACCCCATAGATTATCCTAGAAAGACAGAGAGACAACCTCAGTTCATAAAATGATTTTAACATAGATATTTAATCCGGCTTATATCAACTCTTTTGTCACGCATACGTATACGAGATGCAGTTGAAAATCGAGATACAAGCTTTCGAACAAACGAGGATTGCAATTAAAAAAAATGGATTTGGAAGGTGTTTCCATACCATATCAAGACAAGGAATGCTTTGGAGAACTTCTTGCTTGGCGGTGAAGGTTTCTGTGACTCATGTTGCCCGGTAACACCCAACAACCCTAGCAAATTCACAAGAATATGAGCCGCGCTCAGAAGCACTGCAGCGGCTATGCCTAGCACATACGCATCGTGACTTCGCCCTTTACACTCGAATATCCACATCCTCATATGCTTCGCCTGATCAGTGAAGGAGTATCAAATATCGCATCAATCACCAGATATAGCAAAAACAAACAATTAGTAATATAAAAAATAAATTACATGATTTTGAGCTTCCTTAGCCTTCAAAGCAAGAACCATAGCAATGATATCCAATACCACGATTAATAAACATGCAGATATACCCAAGATTTTTGTCTTCATTTTCTTGGACAAAAACTTGTTTGTAATAGTAGTAAAGAAATTAAGCCCTTCTGGTCTTCTTGGAAAAGAAATGTGAGATTTTAAATGAATATGTAGAAGCATCAAGTTTATATATAGTGTTATAGATTTGGGGTTTGAATATTCTTATAGTATGTATTTTGCTTTTATGCCTACTTTTACCTTAATTTTATTACTTTTTGTTTTTTTATTCTTTTCTTATGAGAAAAGTAGGGTATAAACCAACTAAGAAGTAGTATTGCTACTGCAGGTTTGGTATTGTTTAGAGATGATAAAAAGTGTTGGTATAAATGCATGAGAATTTCTATCTTCAAGACTTGAATAATTTTGTAAAGTAATTTTATTTACACTAAAAAACTAGATGTTGGAGAGTAGTCTATTCATAAATAATACTGGTGAGAAGTATTACTAGTGTTGTTTATTTTTTATATTTTAGTTAGATTCTTTACTCTTGTGAAATTCATTGCAAATAATAGTATAATGTTAAATTGATGATTACAAGTGAATAAAACAGCTCACATCATGGATAATCAGTTTTAATCAATGTTTTAAATATTAGACCAAGCAAATCGATAAGGTTATTGGTTCATGCATGGTTTAATCGTTAGCTCAATTTAACTATTGATCGGATCAAAATTCTGCAAGACATGTATTCATAATAACTAAACGTTAACGCATGTCAAACCATTTGAATTTGAAATTCAATATATATAACTAATTCATAGGGAAATATGTAGTTAGTAAAATAAAAAGATAAAGGTGAAGAATGAATATCTATATTTCCGTGGTTATATTATTTCCTAAATTTTCGGAACAGTTAATATGATACTCCCTCCGTCCGCAATTAGGAAAAGTTAGTGGAATAAAGGTCTCACTTATATATATTAGTTTTAAATGAAATATGAGTGGAATGAGTTAGTGGAAGGTGAGACCCTATTACCATTTTTATGGTAAAAGTGAACCGGAACTCTTATTCGCGGACGGACTAAAATGGAAAAACGTGACTCTTATTCGCGGACGGATGA
This sequence comes from Salvia hispanica, assembly GCF_029641045.1. Classification (NCBI taxonomy): domain Eukaryota; kingdom Viridiplantae; phylum Streptophyta; class Magnoliopsida; order Lamiales; family Lamiaceae; genus Salvia; species Salvia hispanica. Next base: position 47,354,628 of record NC_142695.1, on the reverse strand, counting down.
AGTATCTTTCTTATGTTAAATTCATGAACATGACTTTTCTTTTTTATTATTTTCGTCCAATATGATGTTCCAGAATATTATGTTAGAATTCTCATAAAATTTTATTTTTATACTTTTTCGTTTTCTAAAAATAGAATTTTTTTAAATATTTTTTTAAATTTATTTTTTTAAAATAGAAACTCTCAATTTTAGGAAATGGACTGCCAAATACTTCATGCACTATTTATACAGTAGCACCAAAAATATCTGTAAGCATACATGGTAGATAAAGGTCAGTAATGAGATATTGAACGCATAGAATAAGAATGCAAATTTCACTATCATATATACAAAATGTCATATTATTTAGAGACACGGAGTTTTGGGTTTGATTTATAAAAATTAGACATAAATAAATAAACAAATAACATAAAACATTAAAACAAATACTAATACAAAAAAGTCGAAATAAAGTAGTAGAATTTAAGGACCCAAAAACACAATCATGAGCTATTATCCAATTGACTTCTTTTGATTACGGTATCTAGAGTTATTAAGTCGATCATGCTACTGGATTAAAACCTCTCTCAAAGTGAGAAATCTGTAGATTATGTGTTATGATTGAAGTCCCCTTATAATCCTTAACCCCTAACTCCCAAAAGAGTTAAAAAGATCAAATACCTCACACAAAATCTGATTATAAGGTCAGGATCAGGCAGAAGCCATACACAACACAGAAATCTGATGAATTACTCTTAGGTGGTGTACGGTTTGCAAGATAAAATAATATTAAGATATAATCTAGGATTGAGTTGTGAGATTATTTTAGTCATAGGGGGTTAGTTATGACTAATTATCTCATGATTATCCATCTATAATTGAGTTGAGGAATTAAATCTCATGAACCAAAGACACTACCAATTTAATGTACTAATTAGTCTTATGAACCGAACTGGTACTTAAATATTTACTCCTATTCACAATTTGATTATAAGGTCAGGCAGAAGCCATACGCAATACAGAAATACACAAAACAAGCTTCTTTATACATAGCTTTCTTATAATTAAGATACTAATGTTTGTGTATGTAAACAACGACATTTTCTAGATAAACATGTACTGGATATTTACTACCGACTTATATATAATTCCTGCACTCACTTTCCACTAATAAAATCTACATATTTTTCACGCTTAATAGTAACGTTTGTGGCACAGATCATAACTAACAAACGCAACAGAGAATTTAAATAAAATAAAAGAGAAAATAGGAAGAGTGCGTGCACTTTGGTTTACGATTGGTGTTGAGTTGAGTGGAACATTGCTTTTACCGATTCTTTGAATCCTAAATTGATCAAGACATAACTTGGGATATAGCTGGCCATGGCCCTCACAAAACGATTTTCATTTTTATGTCCACATCCAATGAATTTTCTAATTTCTATACATACAAATAAACAAAACTCCCATCAATTCAACTCCGATCCATCGCTTTTTTTTCACAAATAGTATTTGTTTTAGATGAAATCTCATATAGTGTACACATATTAAAGCAATATACAATGTCTCAATATTTCAAACTCAAGTATATAGTGCTTCAAACTTCAATGCTTTCTGTCCGCAAGTGCTTTCATTTAAATAATTTTCATATATACTAATAGTCTAATATTATTAATCTTAAATTTGTTTGAGATCGAAAAAATGAGGATTAATTTGATGAGAGATAAGGATTATGATATGAGAATAATTAGGGGCATAATTAATGTGGCCTTCACTTACTCAGATAAAAGATGTTTATATTGTGATTTACTTTTTTATTCATACTCTCTTTTAATCAAATTGATTTCTTCTTATTTTATCTTCTTCCATTTCTTTAATTTTGGTGAATTCAGATCGATTACTTCAATTAAATAGAATTCATATATATATACATAATCGTATTTCATCTCCTACTCCTATTTCAATAATCAGTTATTTTGAGAATTTGATAATGCTTAAATTAACTCAAAAATGTAAGGAAAACAATCCAATATTTAGAATCCAAACATCATTTAAATTTGTAGTAATTTAGTAGAGTCCTAGCTATATACTTTGGTAAACGATTTGAATAGTTGGAGTTGAAATCCTTGGGTAGATGATCCTCAGCCAAGCATATTATAGCAATAAGGAAATTCAACTGAGAAAACTGCAAAAACGATATTCAAGTAAATAGCTGGGCAATCAGATTCATTAGTATTTAGCATGGATCCACACTTGAACAAAATCCCAATATAGTAGTAGTACATATAATTTTGTAAAAACTATTTAGTACAATTTTCAATTATGCCGTAAGCAGATCAGAACAAATACGACGTGGGAGCGAACGCGGGCAGCGCCACCATCTGAGAATATATCCTGAAATGAACAAAATCACGCATGATTGATGATTAATTGATGAGAATAGTACTTTTTAGTTTACAAAAATATACAAGGATATTTTTGGTACCAGTGGTCCTCCGGTAGAGTAGGCGGCGGCGACTTATGATTGGATTTGACCGGCCGTCTCCTTTCGGCGGCATCGGAGATCGGACTGTCTTCGGCGATGGCATTGAGCCCGGGCTTCCAATTAGCGCCCAGTTTGGCGGTCCTGCGGTGGCGGCGGGATACGGCAACCTCGGCCGTGGGAGTGACAGTGGCTCCGCCCCAGCATGATGTCAATTCGGAGATAAGCTTCTTCATATATATGCCGTTTTGATTCTGAATTCAACTAAATGATCGCCGACTTACTTATATATAATGCCACTGGATTCATTCACTGTGGGGCCCAGGGTAACTCTTCGCGCTGCTTTATTGGTCCCATGTTTTTCTTTGACTCCCTTCTTCCCATTTACAATCCTAATAAAAATAAGAAAATGAGTAAATTGAATATGAACCTCGTTAATATACTCTATCCGTCTCGCAAAAGATGTCATATTTAGTTATGCACGAGTTTTAAGAAATATAAAGACAAGTGAATTATACTATGTATCTCACTTATATATGTTAGTTTAATAAAATATAAGTGGAATTTAATAAAATGTGAGTGAAATAAGTTGGTGGATTAATATGTTGTCTATTTATCATTTATGGTAAAAATGGGATAGGACTCTTATGATAGGACGGATAGAAATGACAAAATAGAACTCTCAGAGAAAATATTAGTTTTATAATAAAATATGAATATAATAATTTAGACAAACAGTGGAGTCCATTTACTCAGAATTGAAAAAGGTAAATGTGATTGCAAACATTCCCAAATGATACAACGAGACATTATTTCACAGACGGATGGAGTAACCTTTTTTTGGGTGCGTAATCATTTAATGATTTAATATTTTTAATTTTTCAAATAAATTGGACCATTCTTGTAAATACATCAAGAATAATTTTATGGGACGGAAAAATTACTAAACCACTGGTATGTGTTTACCAAGAATATATATGGTTAAGACAATTTCTGTAATGATATGTCATATGCATATTATGTGTTGATACTTGATAGTACAGGATCTCAGTTAATTGAATCTTTTAATTATTTCTATAAAGATGTGATACAAATGGTTCGAGTAATAATTCTACAGATAAGAATTAATTAATTGAATCTTTTAATTATTTCTATAAAGATGTGATACAAATGGTTCGAGTAATAATTCTACAGATAAGAATTAGTTAATTGAATCTCTTAATTATTTCTATAAAGATGTAATACAAATGGTTCGAGTAATAATTCTACAGATAAGAATTGCCGATGTGATTCGAATGAATAGGTATACAAATGGTTTGAGTAAATATAGTACAGATAAGAAATGCTTATGTGATCGAATAAATTAGGTATGTACAAAAATGACTGATGATTATCCCATCTGTGAATAAATTAATTTTGGCACAGCAAATCTTCAAGAATCCAAAGTCGATGGAAAGAAAAAATAAGATATAAAATTGATGAAAGAAAAAAATAGAAAATCGGATTTGGAATTTGGTGCCACTAGCATAGTAGCATATAATATTTGATATTTCCACTATATATTCTACCTAACAAAAGTATGTACTAGTACCTAATTAAAACACTATTTATATTTTGTTAAAAAATCTAGAGAGTGATGCACTAGAAACATTTATTATTATAGACAGTCACAGATGTTGTCAACAAGGATATATAATCTGATCTTCTTCTCTTTATGAATACAATCTATTCTCATTGAATTGACGAGATGAGGCCAAGATAATTCTCCCCTTTTGTTATTTACTTTAAGTACTTTCTTTCTTTTTAATTTCGAAGTATCTTCTTTACCTTTTATACATCGAAATGGAGTAGTATAATTTAATCTAGTTGTTTTCTAACTGACTCAAATTAACTAGCTAGTTTAATTAAACTAACTTATTATTATGATTTAAAATAAAATATTACTCCACTAGATAAAATTTCAATCCTTGCCCAAACTTCTACAGTTTTATTATTAATTTCAATTTTCTGAAAAATTTGGTTTATCAAATTTTATGAATTCTACAATATTTGGAGAGTTACGGATTGTACTTATGTGAATATTATATTTATTAGTATTAATAAATCCAACCCACTATGCATCATTTGTTTATCTATCACTAGTATGCTCTAATTCCAAACACTTAACTTTAGACAGGAAAGAAAGATTAAACTTATTTGTTAATCCCATAATTTTTTGTGACTTTTTTTTTCTTTACGGTGTCAATTCGATTTGATTAGCTGCAGATGTATAATGAGATTAAGTTGGATAACCTTAATGTTTGCATGTCATGCATGATGGGCCCGCAATATATTTATAAATCTCCTAATATTCAAAATCCGACTCGTTGTCATATTTAAAATAATAAATAAATAAATAAAAATATGATAGGGGAAACTAGAAAAAATCTATGTGCACTATTAAATGCTACAGACTAATAAACAAAATAAAAACGTCATAATCAAAATTTCAGAATGTTCCTTCGCTTTCTATTAACGACTTTAAATGCGTGTTAGAAAAATCAAGATTATACATATATCAACTGAATATATTCATTTAAAAAAGAAGTGTTTCAAAATTTTGCCACATTATGCAGGGAAGTCCCATTTCATCTACACCACAAATGTACAACCGTTCGGAGCGTTGATCAGTTAATTTCATCAATCAATTCCCATCCTTCCCTCTCTTAATTTCTTTCATCTAGAAAATACCATTACATTTATTTAAAGATAATGTAGATATTGTTGGATGAAATGTAGAGGCCATTGTGCAGAAGAGTTAGAATATCAGAAAATAGGTGAGGAACGAGTATATTTTATTGCTCTATTTTAACTATAATACACACTCTTCTTGTATAGAGCTAGAGTATGATGCACAAGGAAATATGTAATTGAGCATGCACGGGTATATGTCAACTAGTTTTCAAGAAGACAATTGAATATAAGATCTCATATTCAAATTTCGACATTGGCAGTATGTGAGTTTCATCCTTAGGATGAGGGAATCGCCTTTTGAGTACAAGGAAATATGTAAACGAAAATCTGATCAAGTACACGGTCATCCAACCTATTTATGTGCTGTTGGTTACTATGACTCGTTATCATATGATTATTAATCTAGTCTTAAGTTGTGAGATTATTTTAACTAGAGGGGGTTGTCTATTACTCATTAGTATATGATTATCTATCTACGATTAAGTTGTAAAATTCAATCTCATAAACCAAACATAATACATATTCAATCAAGAGATACAGTCTTTCAAACTGAACGACCCTTATTAGACTAAATTTATTTAAATTTTGAGCATACATTTATTTGGATCTGTCAAATTTCTTACGACAAACTTATTTGATTATATTTATCGGAGTAAATATACCATTTATACAAAATGTTTCATATTTGTTTCATATTGTTCAAATATTTGAAGTTTATATAAATCATACAAAAAGTTTCATTCGTGTTTTATTTTAATTCCTCCGTTTCCTAACAAATAGGAATTTTAGAAATGACATAGGTTTTAATGTAAAATTGGTAAAGTATGAGAGATTTGAGAGAATAAATGAGTAAAGTAAGAGATGTGAAAAGAAAAAGTAGTGAAATTAGTGTTATTAGATTGTGGAGTCCATTTTCTAAAATGAAGAGTTTCTATTTTTAGGAAACGAGCTAAAAAGGAAAGAATTTCTATTAGGAAACAGATGGCTCGAGTAGTACATTTAGTTATTTTTATTTGGATAATGTTAACTCTTTTTCCATGTAAAATACAAAATGTTTTATCATTGTTTTATTTTGGTTCAAATAGTTTCATCATTGTTACATATTTCGTACGTCACGTGGGTAAAGAATTAACTATAAATACGGCATAATGTATTGAATTGAAACACGGGATGAAACTTTTTATAAATTGATGCACATTTTAAACATTTTGTACCGATATAAAATAAATGTGAATCATTTTGTATAAATTTTATAATTACCGTAAAAGTGAACATTATATATAAATTGTGTAATTATCCAGCATTTATCATGTGAGATGCAAATTCTTTATGTTTTATGAGAATTAAAAACACCTTAAAACATCGACTCTATTAGATATTGACAATATGGAGAGTGATCAATTGCTAACTCATCATTTGATTGTTAATTACAACTAATTTAAGACCATAGGATTTTAAAAATTTATGGTCTACAATTTGCCACGTGTAATTTTCATTTTTATTAATTAAATCGAAAAAAATAAAAAAAAAACTACCAAATTAGGGTTTTTGATGAAAATGTCGATAAAGTGTTTCGAAAATATCAATACAATGCTTTGAGAATGTCAACACAATGCTTTGAGAATGTAACACATTGCTTATATTGGCATTCTACATGTATTATATTGACATATTTTATATACTATATTGATATTTTAGCGGTACGAAAAAATAAAATATTTTTAAATTTTTTTTCAAATTTTGACGTCTGAACATATGCAAGTGAGATCTCGTTAGAATCCTCATGAAATTATCTTTAATTTGATATATGGTGTGCGAAAAAATAATTTAAACCGAGAAAGTTATATGCGTTTTAAAGTTATGGAATATTTTTCAAAAGTTAGTTACTAACTAATTTATTGTAATTTGACCTTAATACCCTTGTTGACGTTTTTTATTGATTGTATTGACATTTCGGGGATTGATGATCTAGGCGCTTAATTTGAATATCTAATGACTATTATTTATTTGTAGTTATCAATTAAGTGTTGAGTTAGCAATATAACACTCTCCTTGACAATATTATGTGCAAGTATGGTGCATGTTTTGATACTCTCAAATAGTACTATCTATATTCTCTAAAAATTGGACGAGATTATGTACTCCCTACGTCCCAAAGTATTAGACCAACTTTCCCTTTTGGGATGTCCCAACATATTAGACTCATTTCCTTTTTTAGCAAAAAGCATCTATCTTATTTTATTATCCACCTATTTTTTTCTCTCTCCTCTCTCCTACTTTTTCCCTCTCTCATACTTTACTCTCTCCACTTTAACTATTTAAATATCAATTCCTTAAATCATGTGCCCAAAAGAAGTGAGTCTAATACTCCGGGACGGAAGGAGTAATATATTTATAAAGCATGAAAGAAAAAAATAACATCATATTAGTAATGCAATAGAGTATGATAAAAAAAAAAAATTAAAGGAACAAAATACTCCATAAATTAATTTTAGAATATACTCCATTCATCGACGAATATGAGTCTCATTTAGTGCATGTTTTAAGACATATAAAAAACTGTGAATTATAAAAAATTATAAAATGTAAAGATCAATTTATTAATTATAATAGAATATGATGAAAAAAATTAATTAATGTGAGACCAATTTATCTAGTAATAATATATTGAGATTCTTTAGGGAGTGCGTAATTAACAAAAATAGACTAGTTTTAGGTAATTGACAAAGTGTTAGGAGTAGATGCTTGTTTCCACTTTCTAATCTTAAAGAGTATTTTATTTAATATTGCTCTCATCCATTCTCTACCTTTTTCTAACTTTCTATAACAAACTTTGTATTTTTAATTTTCTTCCTTAATTAAATAAACGTAGGTGTCGACACTCCATACTCCATAGCCGAGGATAAGCAAAAGCCAGCATAAATCAAAACCAATTTCGATTGCATCAATAATTCTCTCCCGCGTTGCGATCTCAGATAAATAGATTCATGGGGGCTTTCAAATTTCAGTTATCTGCCAATTCTTGCATTTATTTGCTATGTATGATCTCTCCTAGTTTAATGCTACTCAACATGCACATTTTCACGTCGTTCTTGCTTAACGCACACTCCTGTCTGAGAAACTAGTGTCGTGTTTGCCCTGTTTTGACCCACGCCCTCTTCGCAAAAATCAAGATTTTGACCATTTCTGCTTCGCCCATGTTTCAATTTTTCTTAGAAAAAAAAACCCTTTCCCTCTTCCGATTTCTCTCAGTGCGTGTTTGTGTGTGTGTTCTTGCTATGGATGGAAATTGTTTTATTCAAGTGGATGTCAATGGAGAAGAGGTTTTCGTGGTTGATAAGGTAAAGATTCTGTCAATTATTCCTCAAAATTAAACTTATCTTCTTCTCCTAACCGCGTGTTTCTCTCTCGAGAATCATGAATGTAGCTTTTAGGTGGTTGATAATTTTTAAGGAAATGGTTTATGGATTGTGAAAGACATTTATTTGCCATTATTTTGTTCACCTATTCTGTTTGTTTTGTTGCTCTTGTCATTTATTAGGAATATTCAATGATCATGACTTTTATCAGTACTACTGCTCTTTCCTTGCAAGAATTTATTGCTTGTTAACGGCCTCCCATCTCTACTCATCACCAAAAATTACATTTGCACATGCATTGATAGTAGTATTAGTTTCTTAGAATGTGTTAACTTCAACAAGCTCCATCGATCGAATAAATAGTTTTGTTGAATGCTACTATGTATTCTTCTTGATTAGCATAGATTGAAAGCAAAGCATTGCTTATTTCAATTAGGATTCATGGATATGTGATATACTCCATGGATCAAATATTTTGATATGTCAGGTATAGTTTTGCACCTCAAATCGGCTCTTTTGCTCGTTGTTGTAGAGCATTGTATTGTCTTGATTAGGATTGATTGTTACTTGATATTTTATCATACCTCTTTTTTCATTGAAGGCAACGCATATAATGCAGTTAGGATTGATTGATATGTCATACGTTTTGGTACTTTTTATGCATCTTTTGTGTCTAAAATCGGCTATTCTGTTCTTTTGTAGAGAGTTATATCGGCCTATTCAGAGAGGATACGTAAGTTTCTCTGTAAACTAAGAGATGCAACGGGAAATCTGAAGGTTATATTCCACGGATTTCCTGGAGGCGTGGAGGGTTTTGAGCTTATCGCGAGGTTCTGCTACAATAAAGGGAAGACCAGTATCAACGCCTCCAATATCTTCCCCCTCGCCTCAGCTGCAGAGTATATGGAGATGAACAAATTAGTCGATGGAGGAGAGAATCTTTGTGAGCAGATTGAGGCGTCGTTGGAAGAGATCAAGTATTGGAGATGGTCCGAGGTTGTGATGGCGTTGAAACAGTGTGAAAACCAATGCGTTGGAGGCGTTTCCTTGGCTGTGCACGATAAGTTGTTGAGCTCTCTCGTTGGGAGGATCGTTTCATGCTCTGAGACGAGCCCCTCTCCATCAGCTTCCTCGTCGGATAGCTCGTGCGATACTAGAAGCTTAGAGAGCTCCAAGAGCAGCTCTGCTCGAGCAATGTGGTGGTTTGATGAGCTCGTAGTGTTGGACGCCCGTGTGATTGAGATGGTGGTGAAGTTGATGGTGTGCAGAAACATTGACAGTGCACTGATCAGTAGGTTTCTGTTTCACTACCAGAAATCGAGATCTGCATCAGCCTCGTGTGGTGAGAGGGTTCGACTCGTTGAAGCAGTGGTCGAGATGCTTGGGATTTTGGATGTGCGTTGTGTCTCCTGCAAGAGTTTGTTTGAGCTCCTGAGGGTTGCGGTGAAGCTGAGGGTGAGCCGGCAGAGTAGGAACAAGGTGGAGAGCGCGATTGGCTCGTTACTGGATCAAGCGATGCTCGATGATCTGCTCATTCCATCCTCACCATCAAGGTGCTACTTGTATAATGTGAATTTGGTGTTAAGTTTCTTGAAATCCTTTCTTGGAAAGGGGGCTGGTTCGGTTGAGTCAAGCCGGGTGGCACACGTTGCAAAGTTGATCGACTCGTATCTAGCTGAGATCGCGCCTGATCCGTGCTTGAAGCCGTCGAAATTCTTGGCTGTGATCAGGGGGCTTCCTGACTCAGCTAGGGACTCTTTCAATGGAGTGTATCATGCTGTAAATTTATATCTTGAGGTATGAGAAAACTGTAAGTTCCCTAGTTGTGTTCGTGTTGTTTTGCTAAGGATCGTCGCGATGCAGGTGCACCCGGGCTTGTCAGAGGAGGAAAGGTGGAGACTCTGCTGCAGCATCAACTACGAGAAGCTGTCGCCACCGGTGTTGAGCCATCTCACCGAGAATGCTCGTTTTCCATCGGAGCACGTGGCTCTTGCGCTCGTCTTCCAGCGAAGCAAGCACGAAGAAGTATCTAACCTTGAAGGAGGGAGAGTGAAGGGTTGTGATGAGGTGTTGGTATGCATGAAAATGCAGCCTCAAATTGTAAAGATGAGGAAATCAAGAATTTCTAGGCTTGTTTATGGTAGATCTTTGCCCTTGTTTTGTTCATAGATTTGCAATTCAATATTGTTGTTGATTTGGTTAGTCTCTTGTACATCCAAACATAAACCCTAAATGATTTGGTTAGTCTCTTGGATCCCCGGGCCTGTCCGGTTTCCGTCCCCTTGGGTATGCCCAAGATGATGAATGTAAACTTTATTTTCGTCTATTCATTTGATTTATTTATCAAAAAAAAAAAAAGAAATGGCTTAATATCGATTTTGTTTTTTAGGAGCACTAACTGGATTACGATACCTCATGCTATACTCTAATTTCCGATCAAGCTTTATGGAGTAATTAGTTGTTTATTTTGATTTAAGAATTGTGTGGTTAAATCCACTCTATATATAATATCAGGCCCAAATCGATTGGATTTCTACTGTCAGCCCAAGTTTTAAGTCGATCACCTAATGATCCACAAATTATTAACTTCCCCGCTTTAACTACTCGTATTAATTCATTAAAAACTATTACTTTCTCCGTTCTTTTAAAAATTACAAATCATGTTATAACACGAATTTAATCCACGATTAGTAAAATAAAATAAAATAAAAAGAGAAAACATTGTCATAGGATAGTGTTAATAGATGGTGGGATTTATATTATTATTTAGTGTTTTATTATCGAAAAGATTCCTTATTTAAAAATAATCTAATTTTAAGAAACATTCCTCAAAAGTAAGGATGTCAATATACCCTGTAATCCGTGGGCTGGCCCGAATTGTCGCACCTCAACCTTTACAACGGATGCACTTACTATAAATAAATTCAAAATTTAAAGTAAATAGTCATACGTCAATTACATAAAACACACATATTATATAATTTCAAAACCAACATTTATCAAATACATATTTCAAAACATTCTGAACAGTCGTGGGACCCTCTTACCACTCTATATACTATACATTTATCTACATACAAAAATGATTAGGAGGGAAAGATTGTCAAAACGTGTCAGCCGCCGAACCCGATAACATGTCCAGTTCCTACGACCCATGTCAATCAAAAACTTCACTGATATCTTATTCTAGAAAAATATTAGTGGTTTATATGAGCCACAACTCAGTACATATAAACCTTGCCTTTAATTTCACACACAAATATCAAATACATTCTTTCACCAAAATATATCACCAGAAGTAATAAATATCATAAACAATCTAATATTCATATGCATATGCCTATCCATTCTTTTCATTTTTCTTTGACAGATCAAGCCTGGTATCTGCCTGGGATTTTCATTGTATACAGTGGCGGACGCAGAAATAAATTTTAGTAGGGGCTTTGCTAAAAAATTTTATTGTTAATAAAATATACATATTTCCTCCGTTCGTGAAATATTGTTCATTTTTGCCATTTTGGTCCGTCTTTGTTGTCCACTTTGTTTTTTTTTTTCTTTCTATTTTTATGGAGCCCACTTTCAACTAAATCATTACACTCATATTCTATCGCAAAACTAATATATAAATGTGAGATCCACATTCCATTAACTTATTCCACTCACTTTTCTTCGCATTTCATAAAATCCGCACTGAGATGTGGACAACATTTTACAAACGGATGAAGTATAGTATATAAAATATACTTCATCCATCCTAAAAAAAAGATTAGTTTTACTATTTTGGGTCATCCCAGAAATTAGAGTATAAATATGAAAGTTTTTATATTACTACGACTAATAATGTGGATTGCAATGATGTAGACTCCACAATCCACTAATATTATTTCTACAGTCTTTTTCCTCTCTCTTGCTTTTTTTCATCTCTCTTATTTTACTAATTGCATATTAAAACTCTTGTCATTTATAAATTTATATATTTTTTTTAGAACAAAAAAAATACTCCGTATATAATAATAATTATTATAAAAATGCATACATATATTTTACATAAAACTAATCCAACACAAATTTAACTATTTTGAGAAACCCTTTTCAGTTCTCAATAGTCATTTGAATAAAAAACGGTAGTGTCAGTTTAGGATACAATTTTTACTAGCTAGTGTTACTACTGGATGGATGATAACTTTAAATTTAGTGGCACTTTTTAAATTACTCCTATTTTAAATCTAAAAACATGCCACAGCCACGTATTTAATGAATACGTAGGCAATTGACATTTTCAACTCCATTATTATTATTATATTCATTTTAAGTTTAACAGTTTATCTTCTCCTCCTTCTAAATTATACAGAGCGGCCATTGATGAAATGTAGGTAGTTTTCTCTGTAAATTTAATTTTCAGCCCCTCCTTTCCATTAAATCTCCAACAATTAGACTTTAAAGACATCAATTTGGTAAGGGCTGAAGATACCTTTCAAAAAAAATTGAAATTTTTTACAATAGAAATATATTAAAAAGAAAAGTTTGGGAAGGGCTTAAGCCCCTCCCCTCTTGAACGTGTGTCTGCCAGTGATTGTATACGACCTGCAGGTCCCTTTTAATTATTTGACCTTTCCACGAAGGCCCCTCTTTGCATTTTGACCTTACCACGAAGGCCCCTCTTTGATTTGACATTTCCACGAAGGTCCCTCTTTTCATATTTTCTTTGACCCGTAGGTCCATTATCATTGAATATGACCTGTAGGTCTATTTTCATTACCATTAATATCAAACACAGGGCAAGATTGTCACATATCCTATTTAATTCAATGATGCAAATAATTTTAATGACATATAAAAATATATCAACTACACCACTCACATATCCATTGCACCCATCAGATATCCATAGCATATTCCACTAAATAATTCCAACATAATATATAAAACATATCCATACTAATTTCACCCCATATAATTCAATTACTCATTCAAATTCAAAACACATAGTAATCAGCCATATAACAAATATAAAATTTAAAATATGAGTTATACATACCTTATAAATAATTTAACTAAATTCCGATTTTGCTTTGCGATCCACAACTCTTATTTTCTTTCTTCTTCTAATTTTCCTTTACTATGTATCATTCTGTTTCCCTTTCTATTTTTTTTTCATTGCTCACTCACTATACGTGTAATTATATAAGTATGCAAAAGTGGTTATTGAAAAGTAATAACTTAAAGCTACTGATAATAATTATAAATATTAAAATAAATAGCAACATGCAAACTATATAGTCCATTTATTTGCCATTTGTCCTATAAAATTAGTGGCACTATTAACTAGTGACCACCACGTACATACTAACACATTTATATTTCAAGCAATGCTACTACTATTATTTATATTATATTGATTTAGGATTACTATCATTTTCTATGTACTAATATATATGTACGCACGTAATTAGTAGTACTATATCGTACACATGCACCCACATTTACATAATTATTGTATATATATGTACTAATTTATACTGTAATACAATATAGGTTTGTGTTAAAATGACAACCCCTCTTAAAATGACAACGTGATAACGCTTATACAGCAATATTATAAACGCTACACAGCAGTATCCAACACGTTGACAGCAATTTATAGATTGCTGTCTAACGTGTTGGATATTGCTGTTCAAGAAAAATTGCTGTACAAAGACCACAAAATTGCTGCCCGTCTTTTTTTGTTTTTGCCACGTGGCAGCTTATTATTCGTCCACGTGTACAAATGATTGGCTAGAAATGGTGGTATGGTGTTATTTTAAGGGATGGTGGCACCCTAACATGCCCCTTACAATATATATACATCCATTTAATGATTTCCATAAATCAAAACTATCTATATATTCGATTATAGTGAATCGATCATAACCATAAATATATCCTCTATGACACACTTAATATCAATTTAACATAAAAGACCATTTAATATGCAATGCCAATATAATATGATAATATGCACATTAATGTAAGTTTCGGGTTAGGGATGTTACACGAATAGCCCGACAAATTTATAGGGTTAGGGTTGAAAATTCTCAGCTCGATAAAATTACAGCCCGATTAGCCCGCACCTGATTAACTCGCAACCCATTAGGGCCAAACTCAATTTCTATTGTTCTATTTGTTTGACTCCTAATTCGACACTTTATTGATTATTTTATAATATAGATAATTGGAAAATAACTTTCAACTTCATATACTATTAAATAAAAAAATTATGGAGTATTAAATTTTTATTAACATAATGATAAATAAATTTCAAACTTCAAAATCACTAACAAATATATTTAACTTTCTAAAACAAATTTTTTGATGTTTATGTTTTATTTTGCACAAATCTCAAATATTAGTATTTGATTATATTTATTTTTGAGTTTAAGTATATATCTCAAATTTATCATATTTAAATACTCCTATTTTATATTTTATAAATATAATCAATTTTCATCATTATTTATTGGAATGATCGCATGTTAATTTTAGCAACCCGATTAACCCGATGGGCTAGCCCGAAACCCAACCATTTAGGTTTAGAGTTGAACTTTTATAACCCAACAAAATACAACCCGATTATCCCGCACCCGATTGACCCGCAACTTGAATAGGGGTTGGCCTGAAACCCGTTGGGCTGGCCCGATTGACATTCCTACTCAAATGTATTCCCCTAAACAATTGATATTTTGATTGTGTTGCAATAATATTTTTTTATCATTAATATTTGAATTTTGTTATTTTTATTTTTAGTACTCCTTATAGTAACTTTTAATCATATACTATTATCATTAAAATACTTTGTTTGTATATTTAACTTAATATTATTAAAATAAAATAATCAAGATATACTTATATAGATTTGGACGTGTTCAATGCATAACAATATCTAACTATATATCAACGTTTGAATCTGGACCACCGCATCACGTGTCATTTGTTGATTGGTTCTCGCAAATCTAAAATACCTCAAAACATTAAATTTCTCATAATAAACTTTTCAATTTAAATTATTTATAACATATCTAATTTGAGACAACTTTGGATTCTAACAAAATCCTAATCGTATGTGCTTAGAAGAATGTTTTATACAAAAATATGTGACGATAGAGAAAAAAAATACAAAAGTGTATTATATCAATTTACAAATCAGTGTGGATCGGTGTACACATTATACAAGTGAATGTGAATATAGTTGTTAATAAAGTTGTTATAGTGAGAAGGTATCATTATTGATGTTGAGTATCTCAAAATGTGAATATTGTTTGCAATTGCATGAAAACACAAAATTGTTGGTACAAAGAAAAATAAAAAGCAGAATTAGGTGGGCATGACGAAGCGGCAAAGCGGGCAGTTATGGCTGCTCTTGAGCCACCTCTCGATGCACCCGCCGTGAAAATAATGCCAACACGGCATCCTCAACACTCCGCCTCCCCCAAACTCCTCCAAGCAGATTGAGCAGCAGCTCTCCCCATCCGCCTCGTGCCCCTCCAACATCTCCAACGACAAATCAGCAGCCGGAACCATCCCCACATAATCGCCCTCCACGACCTCCGTCCACCGCTGCCGCCGCCGATCGAAATACACCTCGTAATCCACGTATAGCGTTCCGTAATCAGCTTCTCCGGATCCGGGGCTCGGAAACTTCTCCCGCGCTTCTGCTAGCGCGAAATCGATCGCGACGGGGACGAACACGCTGCGCTCGGCGTCGATCATGAGGCCGTTGATGGCTGCTTCCACGGCTGCGTATGCTCGGTCGAGCCACAGCGATTCTCCGACGATCACGGTGGCTTGGCGGTTGAACTTCCACGAGAAACGCTCTGTGATCTGTAGAGTAGTGGAATTTGGGGGTTGACTCCAATGCGTGATTTCGAAATTGAGGGAGAAGTTGAATCGGAGGCGCTGGAGCTGGTCTCGTCTGCTGGGCCGGAATCTGGACTCGATTCTCTTGAATTCGATGCAGCGACCGAAGTAGTGGTAATAGGGCTCTACCTCATCACCGGCCATGTTTACTGTGATTTTTCTTTTTGAGGAGATTTCTTGAGGGGTTTGATGGAATATATATAGGAATTGGAATGTTTAAAACAAATTGGGCTAGGCCTGACCCGCCGTCAAACTGTTAATTTAGTTAATTCTATTTTCATAATCACCATTTTATTTATAAATATAAATGTAATTATAATAAATATTCTATTCGTACATGAATAGGAGTCCCGTTTTTCCATTTTAGTTCGTCCACTAATAGAGTCTCGGTTCACTTTTGCCATAAATGGTTATAGGGTCTCACATTCAACTGCTCATTACACTCACATTTTATTTAAAACTAATATATATAAGTGGGACTCATATTCCACTAATTTTTTTCCACCCACTTTTCTTAACATTTCTTAAAACCCGTGCTGCCAACGAATGAGACTCCTAATAGCAGACAAAGAGAGTATCACTTGATCGTATCGGTGCAGTCCACACTTATCTGTGATACCAAGGACAGTCCTAGGAAGGATGGTCAAGTCAACAAACCCCATCACCGTTAGTAGACAATGTGATTAATCCTGGGAAGAGGATCTCAGGCCCTCCGCATCTCTGTCTCTTATCCGTCTCTTAACTAAGAGACATCATCTGCATCCCTCCATCTCTTAACCATCTCATCCCTTAACTATTCATTCAATATCATTTTTTATTTTTATTTCCAACAAATTCAATTAATAAAAACACATTTCATTAAATAAAATAAAATTACAATTTAAATACCTAAAAAAATAAAAAACACATAATTTAAAAAAACTAGAAATTACAAATTGCACACTTAAATTCAAATCACAAAAAAATGGAGGCAAAGAAGCAGAAGAAGGAGTTCTCTAGTGATGATCATCTAACGGTTGCCAAATTTTTCCCAAATGTGCTCCATTAGATCCTCCTGGAGTTGGGCATGGGCGGTAGAATCACGTGTCCTTGCCCGAATAGACAACCGCTCTTGCAAAGACGGATGCACTCCCCTTCGAGGGACTACTTGCGGTTGAGCTTCCCGGGGTTTCAAGGTCGAACCAATTTCCCGCCTCAGGTCCTTCGTCGACGACAATCATGTTGTGCAAGATTATGCACGTATACATGGATGTCGACCATATTATCCATAAACCACGTACAAGCCAGGGCTTTGATAATGTTATATCGAGCTTGGAGAACCCCGAACGCTCTCTCCACATCCTTGAGAGCAGCCTCTTGCTTCTGCGCAAAAAGAGACTGTTTTTCGTTCGCAGGCCTGTTGAACGTCTTCACGAAGGTTGGCCACTTCGGATAGATGCCGTCGGCAAGATAGTACCCCATTTTATACTGGCGATTGTTAGCGATGAAGTTGATGGTCGGCGCTTTACCATTCAGAACTTCGCTGAAGAGGTTGAAATTGTTGAGCACGTTGACGTCGTTGTTCGAGCCGGGGACCCCGAAATACGCATGCCAAATCCATAGCCGATAGTCGGCGACGGCCTTGAGTATAACGGTAGGGTGGGTGCCTTTGTGGCCACTCGTGTATGACCCCCTCAACGCCACAGGGCAATTCTTCCATTGCCAATGCATGCAATCGAGCTCCCGAGCATCCCGGGGAATCCGTGCACTTGTTCATGAAGTTGGAGCAGAAACTGGTAATCTGCGGTGGTTGGCTTCTTCAGAAATTCGTCGGTGAAGGCTGCCCGGACGTCTTTGCAGAATTTCAGCAAACAAAGTCTCCCAGTGGATTCTTCGACGTGCAGATATTCGTCGAACGAATCCGCCGTTTGTCCAGTAGCAAGCTGACGGATCGCTGCAGTACATTTCTGGAGCGTCGTGTGGCTAGGACGGCCAACAGCGTCGAACCCTTCTCTGAAGTACTCTTCACGTGCCGCCAATGTATTCGATATGCAAAAATAGCGCGCGTGACATACGGAAACGGCGACGGAAGTAGATATCTCCCCATACCGGGTTCCGATTGAAGTAATCACGTTCCAATCTTGCGGCGGCTTCCTCCCGGTTTCGATGGATGTAAGTCCGGGGTCGTCTTTGAAGAAGCGCGGCGGCTTCCTCCTCCTCCCTAGTCGATCTTCTTCTAGCGATTCTTCCATTATTCTAGCGGCTTCCTCCTCCTCCTCCTCCTCTCGTCGGGATGAGTCCTCGGTCGCAACACGGTCTCGACGTTGTCTCATCTTGTCGAGACGAGACTGAGATGGCATCGAGCCGCGCTGCGGATGTCCTCATCTGTAGGTCAAACCTAAACCCTGTATTGGACCCCATAACACAATAAAAAAAAATCAACAACACTATGAAATTGTTGGAATATATAAGATATATGTTGGAAGAGTCATTTGGTTTGAGAAAAATATTTGAGAGGAGAATGGGTGGAATATGTGGAAAATGATTTAGGAGAGGTTGGTTATGTGGGAAAGCAAATGAACACTTGTATTCTCAAATTTTCTCAAGTTATGAAAATGGTATGCAATATTTATAGGCATTCATTTTCTATTCTAGAATTCTCTACTAATTCTTTAATATTTTATATCTAGACTTTTCTCGATAAAAATCTAGAAATTTTACTACATTTTAGGGAACTCTACTGAAAATATCTAGATATTCTCCTACTTAATTCTTTTATATTTTAAATATTTGTATTCTAGAGAATTCTATCTCTACCAAAATATCTAGATATTTTCACCTTCAATTCTAGATAATTTTACATAATATCTAGATAGGGTCCTCTTCTAATGCTTATAACACCATAATCCAAAACTAAGACTAAATCTACACCCTTGGATTTTGAAATGAGTGGATGAGATTAAAGCTCACAAATTTCAATAAATAGTAGACAAAAAATCAACAAAAGGGTAATATCGTCATTATGTTCCTATGATAGTTTTCGTGGGTGTTTTTTTAAATCAACATAGTGTATTACAATACCAACAATATGTCATGAGAATATCAACACAAGGACAATAAAATATCAACACATTTTTATTGATATTTTACCTACACTATATTGAGATTTTGCATACACTATATTGAATTTTTTTTTTTTGCATTTATCAAGTTTTATCACCCGAACATTGTCGGAACATATGCAATTGAAATCTCATTGGAATCCTTACAAAAGTATCTTTTTGATATATTTTTTCCGAAAAAAATTTAAATCGAGAAAGTTACGTTAATTTAAAGTTTTGAGATGATTTTGATGGGAGAGAATTGACATTAATACCCTTTAAGTTTATTTAATAATTTTTTTAATTTAAAATCTAATCCATGTGGCATTATTTTAACCACTAGATCTCTTAATCTAATGGGTAAGATTTGGCCTTAATTTGTGATGGCTAATTAGTTAGCAATTGATCACTCCCCTATCTAGATATTTGTATAATATGTACATATTTACAAAATCAAGTTTATATTTCAACATTCTCCTTAAACTTGATTTGTCATTCCGAGCAGCGTCCTGATCTTGATAAAGTCTTCGTACTTGAGGGGCTTTGTGAAAATATTGATAATTTGATCTTGCGATTTAACATACTCCCGATTTGCAATGCATTCTCTGATGTAGTGGTAACGGGTGTCGATGTGCTTGCTTCGGTTGTGGAACACTGGATTTTTGGATAGCGCAATCGCTGACTTATTATCCACACAAATAGTTGTTGGCTCCTTTTGTGGCCATCCGAGCTCCGATAATAAACTCCTGAGCCAAATTGCATGACAAACACTGAAAGTGGCGGCCAAATATTCGGCTTCGCAGGTTGATAAAGTGACAATGGGCTGCTTCTTAGACATCCAAGTGAAAGCAGTGTCTCCCATGTAGAACATATATCCACTTGTACTCTTTCGTTCATTAGTGTCACCAGCCCAATCAATATCACTATAGCCAACAAGTCTATAATAATTAGTAGATGAATATAATAGGTCATAGTCGATCGTACCTCTGAGATATCGAAGTATTCTCTTCGCTGCCTTGAAGTGAGTATTGGTTGGATTCTCCATGTAGCGACTAACAAGCCCTGTGGCGTACAATATTGTTGGAACTGGCAGCAGAAGCGGTGTTGCATGGATTAACATAATTTTAACAATTATTAATCACACCAATAAATCACGTAATAATCAGATCTATTTAGCAGATTATTTAGACAAAATCTATTCGCGTAATTCTTACATGTATCATGCTCATAACTTGAATTGATCATGCTTTAAGAATATTGAAACCTAAAACATGCTTTTCTACGTAGCAGAAAAATACCTTATTAATTCTCCAAAGAATTGAAGATGGCTAGCTGCTTCTCCACTTGACGCTTTGAATACTAGACCACAAATCTTCTCTCTGGTTCCCGAACTGTACTCCGATATCAGTGTGGGCTGATCTCACCAGAATACTAGGACTTCAATAAAGAAAACAGAAGAAATCCTTTTGGGAATAGGAGTAGAATTCAAAATCCTCTTCAGCTAGAGGGAGTCGAAATTTTCGAAAATTTTAAGTATAAAATTGTGATCATTCTGTCTCCTTTATTCTACTATTTATATTAAGTTCCTTTTGGGTCCAGACAGGGATCTATGGAATGTTTTGGATATGGGCTCATCCAATTTACTTTTTACTAATTAAATTGAACCCACAATTTAATATAAGTTATAATTGGAATATTACGAGCAGCCACTACAGAAGTAATATTGAACTCTCTCCATCCAAATCCGAAATTACAAGTAATCCGGGTTTCCGTTTAACTTTCATTTCCCGCGCTTAAGATAAAAATGTCCATTAATTAATTAATGTCTGCTATGGACTTAATTAATTAACTTCTTATTAATTCCAAGAGTGGACTTAGCATGAAACGATTATTTATTATTCATAGAGTAATCAAACTCCAACTAGCTAGGTTACGAATAATAAAACCTTGTTTCGCGCTCCTCTTGAGGACATTATCAAACGAGACTCAGCTCGCGCACGATTCAATACAATAGCAATCCTAGCACCGCTAGATATTGATC
This sequence comes from Salvia hispanica, assembly GCF_029641045.1. NCBI lineage: Eukaryota > Viridiplantae > Streptophyta > Magnoliopsida > Lamiales > Lamiaceae > Salvia > Salvia hispanica. Next base: position 47,333,061 of record NC_142695.1, on the reverse strand, counting down.
ACCATTACCCAATATATCAGGATCATTGGGTTACGAAAAACCCGCACCATTTGATAAGTCAAAGTAATGCATAATCAATACCACTTGCTCAATGCTAACCTACATTGATTAAGAAACAAATATTTATCAAGACCTCGCCTTTTAGTAGATAGCCTAAGGGCAAGTCTTGCTGTTAGATCCGTTCAGTGCTATACCACACCAATGTCATCTTATTTCAGTAAGGCTTAGAAATATGCGGACTGACATTGCAACCTTTCTCGATGGATAGTCAAATTCCAACTAGGTTGTGAAATTCATCTTTTTCTTTGTTTAGAACTGACCGTGTTACCTTAAAGTGGACGCCACCCACAACCGGTCTACTAAAACAAAGACTTAGACTTTGTTAAGTTAACTTATACATTTAAATATGCATTAACATCCATTAAATGTAAAACATAACAACATTATGACAAAAATAATCTGTTTTATTCATTGGAAAATAAAATAAGAGTTTTACAGTATTCAATTACTCGAAACGTGATTTCTAGTATACAAACTCTAACAATCTCCCACTTATACTCAAAACACTTTCGAGTGTACAAAATGTGCTAACGTCTAATTCTCCCACTTATACTGAAAGCGGATTGAGGTCTTGAATTAGTCGAACTCCCATTCCTTCAACATGGCTTTCATACGGCTTTACCGCTAATGCCTTCGTGAAAGGATCTGCCAGGTTGTTTTCTGACTCAATCTTGACCACTTTTATGTATCCTCTCTGCACTATATCTCGAATGATATGATACTTCCTCTCTATGTGCTTGCTCGCTTTATGAGCCCGTGGTTCCCTCGAATTTGCCACAGCACCAGAATTATCACAATAAATGGTGATGCTCTTGGGCATATTCGCAACCACACCTAAGTCCAGAAGGAAGTTCTTAAGCCATACAGCCTCTTTTGCAGCCTCCGAAGCGACCACATACTCGGCTTCTATGGTAGAGTCTGCAATGCATTTCTGCTTTACACTCTTCCAAATTACAGCTCCACCTCCTAAGGTAAACACATATCCGGAAGTTGATTTTCTCGAATCTACATCAGCTTGAAAATCTGAATCTGTATATCCTAAAGGACAGAGCTCGGCTGCATTGTAAACTAGAACATAGTCCTTAGTCCGATTAAAGTACTTGAGTATGTTCTTTACGGCAATCCAATGTCCTTGACCGGGATTTGATTGATATCTTGTAACCATGCCAACAACAAAGCAAATATCGGGTCTAGTACAAAGCATAGCATACATGAGACTACCAACTGCCGAGGCATATGGTATTCTTCTCATCTCTGCTATCTCAGACGTTGTCTTAGGACACATCTCTTGAGATAAATGGATGTCATGTCTAAAAGGTAGGAAACCTTTCTTGGCATCTTGCATGGTAAAGCGTCTAAGTACTGTGTTGATGTAAGATTCTTGGGATAAGCACAACGTTCTCTTTGCACGGTTCCTAAGAACCTTGATACCGGGAATGTGTCCCGCATCACCCATATCTTTCATCTCGAACTGGCTGGACAACCAAGTTCGCACTGATGACAACATCTTATTATTGTTTCCAATTAGAAGAATGTCATCTACATACAAAACTAAGAACACAACATTTCTCTTTTCAACCTTCTTATACACGCAGCTTTCATTATGGCATTTTTCGAATCCAAACTTTTGTACGGTTTGATCGAAACACTGGTTCCATGATCTAGATGCTTGCTTGAGGCCATAAATGGCCTTCTTAAGCTTCTAAACCATGTGTTCCTTGCCCTTTACCACATAGCCTTCGGGTTGTTCCATGTAGATGGTCTCCTCAAGACTCCCGTTTAAAAACGCAGTCTTAACGTCCATCTGCCATACTTCCCAATCCATGTAAGCTGCTATAGAAAAAAGTATACGGATCGATTTGAGCATGGCCACAGGGGAGAAGGTCTCATCGTAATCGATGCCTTCCTTTTGGGTATACCCCTTAGCCACTAGTCTTGCCTTGAAGACTTTAACTCGTCCATCGGGTCCACGTTTACGTTTGTATATCCACTTGCTCCCAATGGCAGTACAGCCTTCGGGTAGGACAGACAAATCATAGACGTCTTTGTCTACCATTGATTGTAGTTTCGAATCCATTGCTTTCACCCATTCGCAATGATCGACATCTGCCTGCGCCTCTGCAAGATTCCAGGGATCAAGTACATTGTTGTCCGAGGAGTGATCCATACACTCTCCCAAACCAATGTATCTATCGGGCTCATGCCCTACCTCCCACTGGGACGTGGCACTACAACATCTGGAGTATTAGTTGAAGTTTCTGGAATTGTTGTTACACTAGGTAATTGTTCTTGGTTAATGGAAGTTGTGACTGGAGTTAACTCTTCAAGAGCTATCTCACTGCTGGACTTATGATTCATTACAAAGTCTTCCTCTAAGAATGTGGCATGAGTGCTCACAATTACTTTCTGATCTCGGAGACTATAGAATTCATAAGCTTTCGTTCCTCTAGGGAATCCTATAAACACACATACCTCCGTCCTAGATTCTAGCTTAGTTGGATCCTTTTCCAATACATGGGTCGGACACCCCCACACTCTGAGATGTTCCAGATTGGGCTTTCGCCCATTCCACAACTCATATGGGGTTGTAGGAACTGATTTAGAAGGTAAGTGGTCTAATAGATAGTTTGCTGATAGCAAAGCATGCCCCCAAAACGAAATAGGTAACCGTGCATAACTCATCATCGAGCGGACAGTATTCAATAAGGTCATGTTCCTTCTTTCAGCTACGCCATTCTGCTGGGGTGTGCCCGGCGCAGTCGTTTGGGATTGAATTCCCGCCACTGATAAGTAGTCCAAAAACTCGGCACTTAGGTATTCGCCTCCGCGATCAGATCGCATGCATTTGATACTCTTACCATGATGCGTCTCTACTTTAGCCTTAAACTCCTTGAACTTGTCAAAAATTTCAAACTTGTAGCGCATCAAATAGATGTATCCAATTTTCGAGAAGTCATCTATAAAGGTAACGAAATATCGAAAACCGCCCCTTGCCTCAGTTGACATTGGTCCACACACATCAGTATGAATGAGCTCAAGTACTTCCTTGGCCCTATTCCCCTTTGACCTAAAAGGTCTCTTAGTCATCTTGCCTTCGAGACAGGATTCACACTTCGAAAATGGTTCCTTTTCAAGACCTTTGATGAGATCTTGATCAACCATCACACGAATTCTTCTTTCGTTGGCATGACCAAGTCTAAGGTGCCATAAGTACGTTTCATTCATTGAACTTGAAGGTTCTTTTCTTTTCTTAGAAATTTCCGATGTAGCGTTGAGTTCTGATTTACGTTGAGTAAATTGTGTAGAAGTGATTGTGTACAGATTGTTTTCCATGATACCACGACAGATATAAGAACCATCTTTCTTAATAACGCAATTGTCATTAAAAGAAATCGAATATCCATCAAAAGACGATTTAGAAACTGAAATTAAATTTCTTCTAAAAGAAGGTATCAATAAAACATTCTTCAAAATAAAAAATCTATCACTAGAAAAATGTAAATAAACGTCTCCCACTGCAACGGCCGCCACTTTCGTAGCGTGCCCAGCTGGACTTCGATCTCACGATCATGTAACCATCTTGTCACCTGCATTAAGTCAAGATCAAAACATATATGATCAGTTGCTCCAGTATCAATAACCCAAGTATGAGTAGATGTCGAAGCCAAACATGACTCGACTACTAAAGGGTGCATACCTGTAGCCTTGCCCTTCTTAGGACAATCTGGCTTCCAATGACCTTTCTCTCCACACTTGAAGCACTTTCCAGTAGGCTTCTTGTCACCCTGCTTCTTCTTCTTTCCCTTAGCATTCTTATCTGCCACTGGGTTCGGTGCCTTTTTCTTTCCCGCGCGAGGCTTAGAGCCAGAGGAATTGGGCGCCAAACTCACCATAGCTACCTTAGCTTGAACCATAAGGTCCTCCACCGACTGAAGTTCAGTCAGCAGCTCAGCCAAAGTGTAGTTCCATTTGTTCATCTCAACATTGAGCTTGAAATGTTGGAAGCTAGGGGGAAGACTTTGAAGGACTATAGTAACCTGGGACTCGGGATCCATCGTCCCTCTCAAAACCTCAATCTGGTTGAGGTGACTCATCATCTCGAGGACGTGTTGCCTCACTGACGAGCCTTCCTTCATAGTCTTCGTCATGATACTCCGAAAAGCTTGAGACTTAGCCGTTCGATTCTGAGTACCAAAAAGATTTGCGAGATTTGTCATAATCTCGGCGGCAGTTTCCATGGCAGAATGCTGATGCTTGAGTACTGATGACATAAAAGCCAACATGTAGCACTTAGCCATCTCATTCGCCTTATGCCACCGTCTATGCGCATCTCGCAGTCCTTGCGCGGCGTTAGCTGCCGGCACTGCTGGGCGTGGAGTAGTGAGCACAAACTTGTACTCTTCGGCTGTGAGAACGATATCCAAGTTTTGTTTCCATTCTATATAATTTTGGCCCTCGAGTTTGTTTTCTTTGAGAATGACAGAAAGAGGATTAAAAGACATCTTGACGGATTTTATTGCACTGCAAACAGAAGAATTTACTATTTGTCATAAACTTATGTAAGGAAATTGAGTAGATTAACCATAAAACTTTTCAAAATCTTACAACAGCAAAATTAATAAATTGTATCCTCCTCTGGAGGTTAATACGCATTAAAATTTTGACAATTTTACTGGTCACAACACCGACACATCAATGGCATCCTCCTCTGGAGGTTAATACGCCTAATGTTGCCTAAGCACGACCATCAGATTTAGCATTACAGAATTTTATTTCTACAACACACTCCCACAACAATGTTCATGTGCTGACAACAAAACCAAGCTATCTCATAAATTCTGATTGAACCCTGAAACTCGCAGTTCCTTAGGATTATTGTCCTAACTCTGCAGGTGGCAATAATATTGAGAACCACTTTCTAGTTCATTCTATTTACTATGTGAGAAGTCCGCCCTTATGAACTTGCTGTTTTCGTAGCATTATTGGCCCTACTCTGTAGGTGGCGATAATATTAGAAAATCAACTTCACAAAATTTGGCAGTCCAACCGATGGAGACCATATATAAACTTTTAGTTCATAATTATTTCTTAGATATTTGGGTTATGGTTTTTCATTAATTATCCTTTAGCCTTAAGGCAGATTAAGACTAATTAAATTTTGTTGGTATTTAATTGACTGGATAATTAAATCTTTTATTATCTTTAGTATCTTAGTTTAGGAATTTATTTATTCCAGAATTTAATTCTTATTCATGTCATCTTATAAGATATATCTAAAATAAAGTATATTATTTATAATCTTAATTAGACATGAAAAATTAAATTCATATAATTTTCAGGTTCAAGATTATGAAGAAAATTAAATTATATTATTTAATGTAATCTTATATATCTATCTTATTAAAGATTCTAGATATATATGATAATTAAGAAACTATTAAATTATTCTTATCTATATCATCTAGGATATAAAATATTCATAGATATAGAAAATAATCAAAATATTCCTAAAATCTAGGGAAATCTTCCCAAAATATTTTATTTCATTAAATAATATTATTTTTAATGATATCTTTTAATTTATGAATTAAATAATCATCAAAATAATCTTTCGTCAATATCTTGTGATTCGAGGTTTGCACGAATCAACACGACGAAGATTTGGAGACATCCCCCGGAGACGCTCGCCGGGGCGGCGAATTCGCCGCCCGACCGCTGCCGGCAGCCCGCGTCCGAAGGCGTGCTCCTTCCTCCTCCCTCTCTCCCGTCGGAAAACCGCCGAGACACTCCCCCGGTCTTCGTCAACCAGCCACGCAGCGATGGCCGCGTAGCTCCGGCGGCCTCGCGCGAACCAGTAGCCGCCGTTCTCGGCGTGGCTGCTCTCGGTCGTGCGCCGCTAGGGCTGGGCGACTAGGGTTAGGGTTTCTAGGGTTAGGGTTCGTCGCGGCGGAGAGAAGCCGCTGCTCTCGGATGAGGAGCGAGCTAGTTTGCTCTCCACCACCATCGATTCGCACCATGCGCCGCCTAGGGTTTCGCGGTCTTGGCTGGCGGCGCGTACGAGCCCACCCTCGCCAGCGCGTCGCCCAATCACCGTCGAACCTCGGCTCCCACTCAATTCGACAACCCTCTTCGATCGCATGTAGCGCGATTCATCCCGGCGCAAGCGCCGACGAATCGCACATCTCGTGCGTTCGAATAATTCAAGTTCTATTGATTCGAATGTTCTTGAGTTCATCATGCATAATTATAAACAATAAAACAAGAACCTGCTTCGCAATCAAATAACACATGCATACATGAAATTCGCGAAATTCAAATCGAAATAATCAGAGCCAAAGACTGGCTCTGACACCAATTGTTGGAACTGGCAGCGGAAGCGGTGTTGCATGGATTAACATAATTTTAACAATTATTAATCACACCAATAAATCACATAATAATCAGATCTATTTAGCAGATTATTTAGACAAAATCTATTCGCGTAATTCTTACATGTATCATGCTCATAACTTGAATTGATCATGCTTTAAGAATATTGAAACCTAAAACATGTTTTTCTACGGACCAGAAAAATACCTTCTTAATTCTCCAAAGAATTGAAGATGGCTAGCTGCTTCTCCACTTGACGCTTTGAATACTAGACCACAAATCTTCTCTCTAGTTCCCGAACTGTACTCCGATATCAGTGTGGGCTGATCTCACCAGAATACTAGGACTTAAATAAAGAAGACAGAAGAAATCCTTTTGGGAATAGGAGTATAATTCGAAATCCTCTTCAGCTAGAGGGAGTCGAAATTTTCAAAAATTTTAAGTATAAAATTGTGATCATTCTGTCTCATTTATTCTCCTATTTATATTAAGTTCCTTTTGGGCCCAGACACGGATCTATGGAAGGTTTTGGATATGGGCTCATCCAATTTACTTTTTACTAATTAAATTGAACCCACAATTTAATATAAGTTATAATTGGGATATTACGAGCAGCCACTACAGAAGTAATATTGAACTCTCCCCATCCAAATCAGAAATTACAAGTAATCTGGGTTTCCATTTAACTTTCATTTCTCGCGCTGAAGATAAAAATGTCCATTAATTAATTAATGTCTGCTATGGACTTAATTAATTAACTTCTTATTAATTCCAAGAATGGACTTAGCATGAAACACTTATTTATTATTCATAGAGTAATCAAATTCCAACTAGCTAGGTTCCGAATAATAAAACCTTGTTTCGCGCTCCTCTTGAGGACATTATCAAACGAGACTCAGCTCGCGCACGATTCAATATAATAGCAATCCTAGCACCGCTAGATATTGATCACCATTACCCAGTATATCAGGATCATTGGGTTACGAAAAACCCGCACCATTTGATAAGTCAAAGTAATGCATAATCAATAACGTATGCTCAATGCTAACCTACATTGATTAAGAAACAAATATTTATCAAGACCTCGCCTTTCAGTAGATAGCCTAAGGGCAAGTCTTGCTGTTAGATCCGTTCAGTGCTATACCACACCAATGTCATCTTATTTCAGTAAGGCTTAGAAATATGCGGACTGACATTGCAACCTTTCTCGATGGATAGTCAAATTCCAACTAGGTTGTGAAATTCATCTTTTTCTTTGTTTAGAATTGACTGTGTTACCTTAAAGTGGACGCCGCTCACAACCGGTCTACTAAAACAAAGACTTAGACTTTGTTAAGTTAACTTATACATTTAAACATGCATTAACATACATTAAATGTAAAACATAACAACATTATGACAAAAAATAATCTGTTTTATTCATTGGAAAATAAAATAAGAGTTTTACAGTATTCAATCACTCGAAACGTGATTTCTAGTATACAAACTCTAACAAACATATCCGGCCTTGTGCAAGTTAAGTACCGCAGGCTTCCAACCAAGCTCTTATACAGTGTGGGCACCACCTTTACTTCTTTATCATTCTTAGATACCTTGACTGGCTTGCAATCCTCCATTTTGAATTTTTTAAGGATCTCCTTTGCGTAGTGTTCTGGTGTGATGAATACTCCATCTTCAAGTTGTTTTACTTTCACTTCGAGGTAGTATGCCATCAGCCTGATGTCTGTCATCTCGAATTCTTCAGTCATGGCTTTCTTGAATTCCTTGAACATGCTTGGATTGTTTCCTGTGAAAATGAGATCATCCACATACTAGCACACTATTATGATATAATTTCCATTACTTTCCACATAGAGCGCATGCTCATGTGGGCATTTGATGAAGTCGTTATCTTCAAGATATTTATCGATCATGGTATTCCACGCCCTTGGTGCTTGCTTTAGCCCGTACAAAGCTTTCTTCAACATCAAAACTTTTTCTTTTTGTCCATTCACCACGTAGCCATCAGGCTGCTTTATGTAGACTTCTTTATTAAGGAATTCATTCAAGAAAGCCGATTTCACATCCATTTGATAAATCTTCCATCAATTCTGGGTTGCAAGAGATAGTATTAGTCTAATAGTTTATAAACGAGAGACGGGAGCAAATACATCGTCATAGTCAATTTCAGCTCTTTTCTACATCCTTTTGCGACGAGTCTAGCTTTGTACCTTTCAACTTCACCGTTGGAATTCTTCTTAATTTTATACACCCACTTAACTCCAATGGCCCTGTGTCTCTTTGGTAGTGTCACCAGCTCCGCTCCCACTTGTCATTCTTCTCTATGGCTTTGATCTCTTCATCAATTGCGACTCGCCAATTTTCACTTGTTGTAGCTTCTTCAAACCTAAATGGTTCACAATCAGCAAATTGGCAAAATAAGGTGAGATCTTCTAACCTTTCGGTGACTTCATACACTCCATCCAAACTTCGTGTGCGTTATATGGCTCTTTCATTAAGGAAAGATGGTGGTGAGCTTCTAACAGCTGATGCAGGAAATGTAGGTGGAGTTGTTTGTTCTTGTTGCATCTCTCTCGTCTGCTCGCCTGTTCTTTGATTTCCAAACGAAGGTATGAAGCTGAAGTCATTGTATGAGCTGAAATCCCATATTCCTTCTTCATCGAACTCCACATCTTGGCTAATCGTGGTTTTCTGCGATGTTGGATCATATAAATTATAGCCTTTAGTGTTAGAGTCGTACCCGATGAATATGAATGGCTTGCCTTTGTCATCGAGTTTGCTACTCGTCTGATCTGGTACATGTGCACAGGCTTTGCTCCCGAACACTCTTAAGTGGGCGATTCCTGGCTTTCTTCTGCCCCAAGCTTCTTAAGGAGTCATTCCCCAGACACTTTTTTGTTGGAGACCTGTTAGACAGGTATACGGCGCACGCCACTGCTTCTGCCCAAAGTTCTTTAGGTAAATTCTTCGTCTTCAGCATGCTTCGAGTCATATCAACGATGGTCATGTTCTTTCGTTCAGCCACTCCATTCTGCTGGGGGATCTTGGAACTATTAGCAGCTGTTGAATTCCGCTTTCTTTGCAAAATTCCATAAACTCTCTGGATGTGAATTCTCCATCTCGGTTGGTCCTCATTGATTTGATTTCTAGACCACTTTCTTTCTTGACGGCAGCCTTGAACTTCTTGAAGGCGTCAAATACTTCTGATTTTTGCTTCAAGAAGTATACCCACGTATTTTTTGAAAAATCATCAATGAAAAGTAGGAAATAATTATTTTTACCGAGGGAGGTTGGCTTGATTGGTCCACACACGTCTGCATGGATTAACTCCAATGGCTTCTGAGCTCTCAAACTTGACTCCTTTAGGAACGGCTTTCTGAAGTGCTTCCCAACTAAGCATCCTTCACAGAGTTGATCGGGGTGCTCGATGGGTGGTAATCCTCTTACCATTTCTTTATTTGATAGAAATTTTAAGCTACCAAAATTCAGGTGCCCAAATCGAAGATGCCATAGCCAAGACTTATCTTTATAACATGCTTGAAGACACTTTACTACATCATTTTGAACATTTAATAAAATTATTCTATTCTTGGACATTGACACCTTGGCGATTAAATCATTTTATCCATCTCTTATTGAAAGGCTATAATCTTTCATATGAATGGTATAACCTTTCTCTAAGAGTTGTCCAAGACTCAATATATTAGTTCTCATATTGGGCACATATTATACGTTAGAAATAAAGTCATGAGCTCCATTCTTCAAACGAATTAGAATCTTACCTTTTCCTTTAACTGGAATTTTAAATTCATCACCAAAGGAGACATTACCACTTACTAGTTCATCAAGCTCCACGAACATGCTCCTGTTCCCGCACATACGGTTGCTCGCTCCTATGTCGAGGTACCACATATCATTTTTTCTTCCAGCTTCTCCTTTATAAGCTAGAAGAACACATCTATTTTCTTCATTCGTATTCTCCACGTAATTGACCTTCTCTTCAACTTTTTATTTTGTCTCTCTGCACTCAGAAGCATAGTGCTCATATCTATGACAATTATAACACTTTATTGATGATTTATCATACCTCGACTGTGGGTTGCTCTTTCCTCGTCCTATGATTGGAGACTCCTTTCTTTCTTTATTTTTTGCAAAATATCCCCATCCACGTCCACGAGCATATTCTCGACCACGACTGCGATCTTGTCTCTGTCCGCGACCTCTTCCTTGTCGACCACCACCATTACCCGAACTTTCTTCTTTCTCCTTTGGACTTACTTGCAACTTTAAAAGTTGCTCCACAATTTCTTGTTTCTTCTTTTGTTTCTCCCCTATGCTTGTAGCGAACCCAATAAGTGGTCAATAGTCATTTCCTCCAAATCTTTTGTTTCTAATATTGTAACTAATATGTGCTCAAAATTAGGGGTTAGAGAGCGCAATATTTTCTCCATGATTCTAACATCCTCCAATTTTTCACCATTTCTTTTCATTTGGTTTGACACCGCCAAGACTCTTAAAAAGTAATCCGAAATTGATTCGGACTATTTCATATGTAAAGATTCAAATTCTCCTCTTAAAGTTTGGAGGCGTATCTCATTTACTCGCTCGACACTAACACACGAGATTTGGAGCTTCTCCCACACTTTTTTGGTGGTGCTTGCACTCGACATCTTCTCGAAATCGTCTTCCCCTAGAGCTTGGTAGATGAGATAGGTCTCTCTTTCTCGCATCTCGCAATCTATCCCTTGTTGTTGAGATAGATCGGTCTCGTCTTGCGGCTCCTCGTAGCCATTCTCCACGATATCCAATAATGCTTTCATCTTGATACTTCAATTACCGAAACTGCTCTTGTTGAGCATGGGGACTTGGAACGACGACAAGTTAGTCATACTACAGGTAGGAACTTATGGCTCTGGTACACTTTGTTGGAATATATAAGATATATGTTTTGGAGGATTAATTTGGTTTGGAGGAAATATTTGAGAGGAAAATGTGTGGAATATGTGGGAAATGATTTAGGAGAGGTTGGTTATTTGGGAAAGCAAAGGAACACTTATATTCTCAAATTTTCTGAAGTTATGAAAATGGTACAACTATGTCATATTTATAGGCATTTATTTCCTATTTTAGAATTCTCTACTATTTTTTTAATATTTTATATCTAGATTTTTCTGCATAAAAATCTAGATATTTTTACTACATTCTAGGGAACTCTACTAAAAATATCTAGACATTTCTACTAAAATATCTAGATATTCTCCTATTTAATTCTTTTATATTTTAAATATCTATATTCTAGAGAATTCTATCTCTAGTTAATTCTACCAAAATATCTAGATATTTTCATCTTCAATTTTAGATAATTCTATATAATATCTAGATATTTACAAAATCAAGTTTATATTTTAATATTCCAACAAAAAATCGGGTATTGTTATACCTAAATACACAAACTTTTATCCAATTTTGGTTTGTTTTTGGGCATGAACTAAATATTTTACCTCCAAATACACAAACTTTCAATTGCTATTATCAATTGTGACAAGGTTGTCAGTTTCTAGTGAATTAGTATCATCGTGGTTTAATTAATATGATTGTACCCGTAGATATTATGGCCCTTCCTCCCATTCAATATCATCTCCTTCAAATTCATCTTCAGCTTCCTTCTTATTATCTCTTTCTTTTTCTAGAGGAGCATAATAGGGTGTGATGTCATCATCACTAGAAGAAAGGGAGGTGGACAAACCACATTTGCATAAGCAACAGTTAGATCAGAAAAACCCGTATATTCTCTTTGTCGTTTGCGGACTTCTTTGTCGTCTGCCGTCTGTCCACGTTGCTCTTTTGTAAGATGATCAAACTTTCATAGGTGTACTAGTAAATGTTGAGATATGGATGATACAAAACAAATAAACCACGAATGTGCATTCATTCATTATAAAAATTACAAATAATTGTTGCTGATGTATTGATGATACAAAACTTTATTAATCCATTTTTGACAAAATAAACAAGTAAATAATTTGCGTTCATTATGAAATCATGAATTGTTTGCAGAGATGTTCATAGTAATGCTGAGATATGGATGATACAAAAAAAAAATCTCGGATTACCTCTCTAAATCCTTGCAGATGAGAAAATATATTTACGCTGTTAGAATGAGAAACAGGAAATTCAAATGGAAAGATGGTAAAGAAATTTGGATTAGTACATGAAGATCAACCGATCTGAGGTAATGAAGGTGTTGAATATTTGTGGACCATTGAGTTTTGGACTCACATATTAATTAATTGGGATGACCCTAATCCGATTAATATTTGAGCCCATGTTTCTGGTGCAGGACCAATGAGTTATTTGGCCCGTTACTTGCCTGCTTACTCCGATGGCCGCCATGTGTGCAGCTCCACGCGGATCCTGAGTCTCAGCCGTTGGATCTGGAGTGTGTTTGTTATGTGAGAGTCTGACCTCTTACCTCTCTCATTCTGTTCATCCATTCTAGAATTCTCTCTCTCTCTCTCTTTTCGAGCGTGCTCTGCCTTCTCTCTAGTTTTCCGGCGACTCTAGTCGGAGTTCTTCAAGCTTGTGTTTCCACCAATGATTCTCAGTTTCTAAGAGATCTATCGGTTTAGTTTGAGTGTTAGGAAACTTCTTCGATTTCCTTCTCAAACCCTAGGGTTCGGTCTTCTTTCTGTGACCGATCTCCTGAGCTTGGAGGTGGTGTGGTGAGATATCTTGGTTCGTGACTGTGTTCAGAGAGACTTATGTTGGTCTGCGTGTTGAGGAGGCCTACTGTGGTGGTAACCGGTGAAACCTAGGGTTTCTGGGGTCCTTGTTCAGTAATACTCCCTTGTGACGATTGGTTGAAGCTTTGGGGAGGTTCTTGGCCCGGTGCAGTCGCCTGTTGCGACCTGAGCCATATTCCAGTGCTTGTTACCTAGTCTTGCACGATTTCTTTGTGTGTTTAGATCCTGTGGGATCATCACTTGTGTTACTAACGTTTTTACCTAAGTGTGCAGGATTATTTAAAAAGATGAAGACTCAAGTTCTATGTGATACTTGAACTTATTTTAGGGTTCTTCAATTGTAATCTCTTGTATCAAATTAGTGTGTAATCTTAGTATCACGCTTGTATTGGCTTGTACCTCTAAGATTAGCCATCTCAGACTCAATCAATAAAAAGAGGTCCCGGTAATTAGTGAATCCTAAGTAATCTGATCCCTACAGTGGTATCAGAGCCACGGGGGGATCACTTAGGCACACCGGGTCGCAAATTAAAAAGGAGGTGGGCTCTTCAGAGTAAAGCTCAAGCCTCCGGTATAGGCTCTCAAGTATATTCGGGTTCTCCTTAATGATAGGGTTCCCGATCTGGTAAATTGGCTGAACCTCTCTTTTACTGCTTTCTTAGAACCCTAGGCTTGGGTTTTTGTTGCTGGTAGTAACCGCTGGTCGCGGTCTAGATTATGTGCTCTTGTTTTTCTTGCATGTTTCTTGGTGCTTACTGCTTACTTTTCTTCGGCTGCTTTCTTGCTTATCTTTTCTTACTCAAGGTGTGTATCTCAGAGCTCAGTTTCTGTGTCTTGAGTGAATTACCTATCCACCCTGAGTGACCCTCTGCGCCCCCATATATTGGGTGATTGTGAACTGGGAAATCCCCTTGTCGGGGTACACTTGATAATAGTGTGTCTAGGATCACCTTGAGTTGTTCTTCCTGTGTGTGTGCGCGCTTGCTGCTAGTTGCATCTGTGATTATTGCATGAAAAATCTCTGCATATCTGTTTCTAGTGGATTCCTTGACTGTTACTTGTTTAAATCCACTATCTGTGAAAGCAGAGTTGTTTGTTTTGCCCTTGGTGTTGTTGGTTCTTTTGTGTGTGTAAAGATCTTTCTCAAAATGACCCAGCCAGCTGGCATTGTCCCCTTCAATGGGAAAAATGATTTTGTTATTTGGAAACAAAAAGTAAAATGTGTCTTGATTCAGCAAAAGGTTTTCAAAGCCATTGAAGGGGTTCTTCCAAAAAATATGTCTGCTGAGAAAAAGGCTGAAATGAATGAATTAGCTAGGTCTTCAATTATCCTCAACCTTTCTGACTCTGTGATTAGAAAGGTTGGGGCTATTGAATCTGCCAGTGAGATGTGGACTAAGTTGGATACTCTCTAAACTGAAACTTCTATGTCCTCTAGGGTGTATCTTCTGGAAAAGCTTTTCAAATTTAAATTGGGTCTTTCAAAGGACATAGATGAAATATTGATACTTTTCAAAAATTGGTCCAGGACATTAAAAGGTCTGGAGATAAAACCATTGATGAGTATACTGGCATAGCCCTCATGAATGCTATCCCTGATACTTATGGTGATGTTAAGGCAGCTATAAAATATGGAAGGGATGGTGCCCCTCTAGACATAATAATCAGTTCTTTAAAGTCAAAGGAATTGGAGCTTAAAGAAAACTTTAACCCTAAATCTTCTCAAACTAAGGCTTTGAATGTGAGAGGGAGATCTAAATCTAGAGGGGATGACAGTAATTCCTCTGGGAATGATAAGAAGACAAACAAAGGCAGGTGTAGGTCTAAAAGCAAAGACCCTAAGTTTAAAAGAAAATGTTTTAATTGTGGTGAAGTGGGTCATTACAAGGCAGAATGTATTAGACCCAAGAAAGGTAAGAATCCAAATGGTAATAACCAGATGGAGTCTGTTGCAAATCTGGCCAGGGAAGATGGTGCTGATGGTGTTTGTTTTATGAACCATGATGTTTTTTCTGTAAACTCTGTCTCTGAGTGTTTCTTTACCAAAAATGACTGGCTAATTGATTCAGGATGCACTTTTCACATATGTCCTTTCAAAGATGTTTTCACTTCTCTCAAACCTGTTGAAAATGCTTTTGTGTCTATGGCTAATGATAAAAAGTGTAAAATTCTTGGCATTGGTACTGTGCTTTTAAAGTTTGAGAATGGATACTTGCTGCCTTTGAAAAATGTGAGATATGTGCCTGATCTGAGTTATAATCTACTGTCTTGCTCTTGTCTTAAATATGAGGGTTTTGAGGGTAAGTGGGGACAGGGTATTATGAAGATCTGTAAGGGTGTACTATGCCTGTTTAAAGCTGTGAAAAAGTGTAATCTGTATGTGTGTACTGCTAAGCCTCTAACTAGTTATGATCACAGTGTAAATCTGGTTAAAATGGATAAGGCTTTACTGTGGCATAATAGACTTGGGCACATGAGTCAGAAGGGGTAAAAATTTTGAAAAATTCTGAAATTTTGAGTGAGTTGGATTTCAAAAATGAGCTCCCCTTTTGTGAAACTTGTGTGATGGGAAAACAGCATAGGGTGTCTTTTCCTACCCCTGTGACTGAAAATGTTAGTCAATATGTCTTAAAGTACTTGCATATGGATGTTTGGGGCCCTGCCTCTGTTACTACCCACTCTGGATCTGTGTATTTCCTATCCATTGTGGATGATTTTTCAAGAAAATTTTGGTGTTTTCTTTAAAACATAAGTCTGATGTTTTTCAATCCTTTTCAAATTGGAGAGTTTTAATTGAAAATCAAACTGGAAAGTGTATCAAGACCATTAGGACAGATAATGGCCTTGAGTTTTGCAATGCTCAAATGGATTCTTTGTGTCAAAAATCTGGGATTAGGAGACATAAAACTACTCCTTACACCCCTCAGCAAAATGGAGTTGTTGAGAGGATGAATAGGACTTTACTTGAAAAGGTCAGGTGTCTCTTGTCCAAAAGTTGTTTGTCAAAAAAGTTTTGGGGTGAAGCCCTTTACACTGCATGTTATTTGATAAATAGATCCCCTTCTATTCCTCTTAAGGGCAGATGCCCTTAGCATGTTTTTACTGAAAGAAAACTCAATCTGTCACACCTAAAGGTGTTTGGATGTAGTGCTTTTATTCATTCAAAAACTGATAAGTTAGACCCAAGGTCTAGGAAGGGTGTTTTTGTTGGCTATCCTGATGGTGTTAAGGGTTATAGGGTGTGGGTTAGGGATGAACCTGGTTTCAAGGTTGTGGTTAGTAGGGATGTCATCTTCAACGAAGAATATTTCCCTTGTGTTGTTCCCGGGTCCCCTGCTTCTCTATCCTCAGATGGTGAACCTCTTAGTGAGGTGGAGCAATCTGAGGAGAGGTCCTCAAGTGAGGTGGAGTCCCAGGGCAGTGATGCTTCAACTGAGGTGGAGCAGGTGTGGAACTCTTCCCCTAGTAACCCAGATTCTATCACCCCTGAGCCTCTGGAAAACCAAGACCCTGATCCTGAAAATGTTTTTGATGGTGAGCCACAACCCAATAATAATCCAGATTTACGCAATTATCAGTTAACTTGGGATAGAGTGAGAAGGGTTGGTAACCTGATAGATTTGGTTCTTTTGTGAATTTAATTGCCCTAGCTTTTAATGTGTTTGAATCTGATGGAAACGAGCCTCAATCTTATAAGCAGGCTCAAAAGTCCAAGTTTTGGGATATGTGGTTGACGGACTAGGTTTTCGGTCGGGTGTGTAAATGCAGGGGTGTATCCAACTGATCAGGATAAGATTCCTAACCTAGCTGAGTCGTTGGCACGACAACCAAACCTGGTGTCAAATAAATATCCTCAACCCACTTCTAATGGCTAGTATAGTGGAGGTCAGGGTCGAAACCCACAAGGATGGACACGTTCGGATAACTGCGGTGACATTCCTGGGTGATTTTGGTTAGCTACCAAGCTTTTGGGGTTGGGATTCTACCTAGGCGAGAAATAAAGATGGTACTCTACTGACTAGTAGGCGTGAAAATGACAGACATGTGGTTGTGTTCGTGAAAATAGGGCACAAGGTAATTCAGAGACATGTGAAAAGTAAACAATTACTAAAAGAGGAAACTTAGACAATAGGGTATATCTGGTGGTTGGTTGGCTTTCTGACAGGTCTGGAAGGTACAACTGAAAAGTAAGAGACAAAAGCAAAAGCAACTAAAAAGCAAAAGTGGTCCAAGGCAAAAGTTGATTTTGACGTTTTCTTCTTCACCAAGTATTAACAGAAATCATATGAACACAAACTTCATGAAAAAACTCAGATTCGTGAATTCAAACTCAAGATCCATTAATTAAAATGCTTAGCTTAAGATGAACAGCTGAAACTGCAGATTACTTCTACTGACTAACATGCAGGGTGGTGATCACATCGCAGAACAACAAAAAAAACTCATGCACGAAAACTTAAACTGAGACATAACTACAATTTTCGATCAATAACTTCAGATCTAGCCTACTCGACGGAAAACACATGCACGCACTTAAAAATTAAAAGCAATGACTAAATCTAACTTTCCTAGGCAGAATGAAGCAAGCTCAAACCAAAGAGACATGAAATAGAAACTTCATAACTTAAACGTTTGGATCTTCACTAAGTACTTCAAAAGGCAACAAGATAAATGTTTGCAACAGATCCAACGAAGAAAACAGGTAAGAATTAAACTAGAAAGCAAATAACGATTGTTTTGCCACTCCGGGCGGTGATACTGCTATACTACTATGGCAAAATGGCTGGAACAGTAGAACGATGATTTCTCCGGCAGACTCTTGGACGTCAAATGACCATAGCTGTGATGAGGAACGAGAGACTGGATAATGCTGAAAGACTGATCTTCTAGAGAGAATTCTACTAAGTGTGAAGAGTGAACGACCCGAGTGTGTGTTTTCTCTCTCCAAGTGGCTTCTTTTATAGGGAGGCTTGCCCTTGCTTTTAGGGTAGACTTCCTTCTCGATTTGACTTTTCTGCCCTTGTTAATGATCATCCCAGCTATCCTTCTTCTCCATCTCGAGCCTTTTCTCTGGCATGCATGCTGGTCAGTATTGAAAAACCTAGGCAGTGGAATATCAAGTTTAATGCATGCATGCAGAAGTTAGGCTTTGTTAGGGGCACCTTTGATGCTTGTTTGTATGTGAAAAACCTTGATAAAGTGTCTGTGTTCTTGCTGCTGTATGTGGATGATATGCTTATTATGGGTCCTTGCATTAAGTCTATTAAACATGTGCAATCTGCTCTCTGTGATAATTTTGACATGAAAGATCTTGGTGATGCTAAAAATATTTTGGGGATCAATATTCTTAGGGATAGGAAGTCCTCTTCTCTGGTCCTTCATCAGGAACCTTATGTGCAAAAAATTCTTGAAAAGTTTAATATGCTTGGTGCTAAAATTGCTTCTGTTCCCTTAGCTACTCATTTTATGTTGAGTAAGGACCTTTTTCCTACAACTGAATCTGAGGTTAAAGCTATGAAAAAAGTCTTTTATTCTAATGCTATTGGCTCTGTGATGTATCTTATGGTTAGTACTAGGCCTGATATTGCCTATGTTGTTTCTTGCTTGAGTAGATACATGTCTAACCCTGGGCCAGTGCATTGAGAGGCTCTTAAATGGTTGCTTAGATACTTGAAAAATACTTCTAAGTATGGCTTATGTTTTTCTAAGCATGATTAAGGTGTTGAGCTGTGTGGTTTTGTTGATTCTAACTATGCAAATGATAAGGATAAGAGGAAGTCCACAACTTCCTATGTGTTTCAAGTTTGCAGGTCTTGTGTTAGTTGAAAATCACAGCTCCAACACATTGGAAGTCCACATGGGATGTTGTTTCTCACACCCCACTATTTTATTCATAAAATATATCATTAAAATAACCCTCTGTTGGCTTTCACCTTTCGTTGTATTATCGTAATAAGTATTATTAAAATTGTATAAGGACCGGAAAGGTTAGATCTCAATTTCCCAAGGACCTAATTGTAAATAATGTTTCATCTTCTATTCTCATGTTACCTCAGATGAGATGAGGACATCTGAGTGTGTTGGAATATATATGAGGTAACGAAATATAGTGCAATGTAACATCTTCTACTGTATAGTACAACAACTTTATAGATTCCTACTTGGATGATGCATGTATTTTCTCCTTAAATTTTATCCCTTCTAGGTAGGAATTTAAGTGGCGCAACAAAAAAGTTTAAATCTATTAATCTAACTGCGGGTATAATCTGAGCAATTAGAGCATCCACAATCCTGGCCCAGATTCAAGTCCCAAGTCCCCTCCACATCATCATTCCTTTAAATTTGAGTCCCAAGTCATAACTCCTCTAACCTTGCAGGCCCCATCCCAGACCACAACTATTAAATTGCATTATTCACAACTCTAACTTATCATACTTGTAAAAATTGAAAACGTCGAACAATTATAACACGAAAAATTCATTTTTAATTCGAAAATAATAAATTTCCAAACGTATAATTATAAATTATACTATAAATAAAAAAAATTGAAAATATTAAAAAAAATCACTCCCTCTTTAGTCGCGCCCCTCCCTCTTCTTCCTCTTCCAAACTAAAAATATCAAAAATTGGGGCTTGTGGTCCGGCCCGAAGCACCTCCAACCCTGGGCCAGGACTCAACAGCGGCGGCCCGGGCATGCATAACGCTGGGATTGGACGGACCTTAGGCGCGGCCCCGGGACGCGACTGCATCACTAGGACCGTCCCAGGCCGGAAAATGGGGATGTTTAACGCGCCAGGGCCGAGCCAAACCCCAGTTGCGGCCCGGTCTGGCAGCGTTAGTGATGCTTTTAGGCCCATTATCTACTTATTACTCCTATATCTATAATCTATGTCCAAGCCATACCCGTAACATTCATAATTGTGACGTCTAGTATAGTACTATAAAAAAATTTATAGTTAAATGAACAAAAGTGTTAAGAGATTACGTTATAATAATTTGAATTTAAGATCTTTAGTCTCAAATATTAGACTTTCTACGATCAAACTAACACACATATACTGATATACACTAATTCATCTACAGTAAACTTATGTAGATAGAGATATTTGTCTTTCAGATTGATTTGAATTATTGTTTGTTCTTTAATTTTGCAGATGCTACTTATATTTGATTAAAATTATGTCAGTGTTTAATGTCTAGTCTTGTACATTTGCACTACAATTAGGCCATACGCCCCTAACGTTGAATTAACCAAGTTTCAACAAAATGAAACTATACAATGACTGATCAAGTTTTACATCATACACTAAATTTATTTTTTCATCCGTGCATCACATAATAGATAGTACTTCATCAATATAGAGTAAAATATAACTATAGAATATTATGACGAATATTAAATACGGCAAAAATGTCATAAATTGTGGATACTATCAATTACAATCATCAAATTTTTAATATTTTACCAAAAATATTACAAGGGTTAATTTTCTCGACTCTGAAATGTTGATGTGTTTGTCGGATGTCAGCATCTTCGTAGTTCACAAAAACTTGCACGAAGCAATCTCGCCGTGAGGTGAGAAACATATTAAATTATAGATTCAACTTATATTCTGATTCAAATATTAATCTTATCACATAAAATGTAAAAAGATCCCACACAAGACTGCACTTATTCAAATTTTCATTATTGCATGATCGCACTAGTCTTATGAACTCTAAATTGTCGAACACTCACACGAGACTCCCCTCCATTTCTTGATATATACTTCATATATCCACCATTAAATGTCTATTATATTGACATTTAAGGATAGTGAGGATAAAACAACGTTCATAAGTATATCATAAGTATAACTGTGTAATATTATACAGGGATACTAGCCTCTAATATCATGGAATTTTCAAGAAGTTGAATTTTTCCTACGAACTTTCAAATTGGCAAATAATATCACAAACTTTACACGAGTTTGTTATTTCCCACCAGTTACTAAATTTTGGCTATATTAATAGATTTAATAACAATTTTAGACGGTGTACATCAAGAAAAACTATACTCAAAGATTGAAAAACTTGAAGCTCTCGTTTGTTGTCGAGAAATTACGATAAAAAAATCTGTATCATGATATTATTTGTCGAAATTTTTCACCAATAAAAAATAACAAAATCAGATAAAGTTCGTGATATTATTTATCAATCTAAAAGTTTATAGGAAAACCAAACTTTGTAAAAATTCCATAATATTAAAGGTCAGAATTCCATGATATTAGAGGTCATATTATTATTGTTATTAAAGGGCAGAAAAGTATTCGAAAACAAAAAGGCGAAACGCGTCATTTCACAGCCACAAAATAAAAGACCAACAAATAAACTAGTAGGGCCAATGGAACAGCAAAAGTGTATTCCAAAGTGAGGCCTTTCCGAAAAGCTAAAGAAATCAAAATCACCAAAAATATGCAGCCCGCGTGGCCCAACGACCCTCCCTGGACCAAGCGAAACTCCACGTCGGATCGCCAAGAATAAGGAACTGACACGTCAGCAGGGAATATAAAAATCCTCACCTCTCCACCAATAAAAAGATGCAGATTCCTGTGGGTCCCCGCCTCTTCTATCCTAGTCCTCAAGTGTCCGACAACTGGCACCGCAACCCATCTAATTCATCAAGGCCCCACCCATCCTTTCAAAATCTCATTCAAAATATGCTGATGAGTCTGAATCAAATTTGTGATTCAAATGGATTCAACTTTCAACAAAAAAGAATAAGAGTGAGAGCCGTTTTTACCTGTGATCGTGAAAATAAGTGATTGCAATTTTCAAACTCTTATCACACAATCTGCAAACAAACAACTAATATACTTGTGTGAATGTACTGATATAGCAATAGAGCGGTTAACAAAGATTTTGGATTTTAAGTTTACTAACACCACCCTTAAAATTTCTATTTATTTATCGTTGGTAACTGCATATTAAAATAAAAAATATTTCTTTTTTCATATTAATTTTTGAAATGACTAATACTAGTAAATTTGTAAACAAATACTCCATCGGTCCCATTAAAAATGAAACGTTTTCTAAAATAGAAATAATTATATCTCTACTTTTTCATCTTTCTTACTTTACTCTCTCTTTATTAACTCACAAAACAACACTACATAAAATCTCGTGTCGATTCCCAAACGTTTCATTTTAAGTGGGACGGAGGGAGTACTACATAGTAAATTACTACTTCCTCCGTTCCATGGTAATAGAGTCATTTTGTCATTTTGGTACGTTCCATAGTAATAGAGTCATTTTGTCATTTTGGTACGTTCCATAGTAATAGAGTCATTTCTCTTTCTAGTAAAAGTCAACACATTTTTCCACACTTACTTTACTCTCTCTTACTTTTTTCTCTCTATCTTTTTCATTTTCCACTTTATTCTCCCTTTACTTAACTCACCAAACACAATTTTTCTTAATCTCTGTGCCGAAAAAAAACGCATCCATTACTATGGAACGGAGGGAGTACTTTGTATAAAAAAATGTCAAAATTGTGGGAATTGGTATGGCAAGTGAGTACTAGTACTACTCTCTCCGTCTCAGCTAAGATGACTAATGAATATGGTTAATTGGATAGAGGAGTGAGTGCACTATTAAATGGAGAGAGAAAAAAAGTTGAATATAAAAGAGAAAAAAAATGGTTGGATGTCTTAATTGTAGAGAGAAAATTACCAAAAATAGAAAAATGTCATTTTAGTTCGGACAAACTAAAAAGAAAAGTGTTTCATGTTAGTTGGAAGTGAGTGAGTAGTATTTAAATCTCAAAATAATACATATAATTAAAAGGCAGTTAAAATAATAAAGTACTAATGAACTAAAAAAAAGTAAAATCTTGATATAGTAGGACTGTAGGAGTATTTCCTTTAACAGAAGTGTGTCCTTTTTGTATTCTTGTTCACACAGCTTAGCTTGTTTCTTCTTTCTTCTTTCTCTCACATAAGTTACCAATTACCAGTTTCTCTCCTATCTCTCCGCAACCGGAAAATTCGTTTCTCCTGTTATCCCTGGGATATCTCGAATCATATTCCTGATTCCTCTGTATCTCTTAGAAATTCAATTCAATTCAAAAGAAGCGATGAGGAGGTGTGAGCTGTGCAAAGCCAAGGCGCGCACGCACTGCGCGTCGGATCGGGCGAGCCTGTGCTGGGATTGCGACGCCTCCGTGCACTCGGTTAGCTTCCTAGTGGCGCGCCACTCCAGGAGACTTCTCTGCGACGTCTGCCAGTCGCCGATGCCGTGGACGGTCTCCGGCGGAAAGATCACCCCTACCGTCTCCGTCTGCGAACAATGCGCCGGTCAGGAGCTGTGCGAAGGCAGCGGTGGAGGAGAATCGGAGGAGGACAATCAAATCGTTCCATACTCGCCGCTGCCGCCAGAGAGCGACGATGAGGCGATTGACGGTGGAAACGTCGTCGTTTGGCGGAAGAAGATGAGAATTGAGGTTTGCTTTTAGTTAATTTTATTTTGCTTTTTTCAGCTTTTGAGGAATCCGATTCGAGAAATTACTATTATTCATGTGGCTGTTGTGAATTGGTAATACTGATAACGGCAGGCGGATCGGAGCTGCGCGATGTCTCGGCGTGGTGTTAATGTGTGTGGATCGGGGATTTTGGATTCGCTGCGTATGCTCCACCGTGAAGATACGGGTTCGGGTCAACAAACGGTGGACTACTCCGATTATTCTGGTCCGTCGATCTGAATTTCTATCAGATTTGGTTGTGTATATAATTTCACCCATAAATAACTTCTACTCCTATTTTGGAAAAACTACTACCTGGGAACTCTGATTAGATTTGAGATTTGGTTGTGATTTGGGATTGAATTGAGTTGATATGAATTCGAATTGATATGCGTATGCAGGGCCAGGGTATTTCTTTTCACTAGTTTTACCACCCGTGCGCACGGGCCAAAAGATTTTCAAGAAATATGAAAATATATTTATCACAAATTAAATAAAATTAAAAAAATATGTAAACATAATGAAAAAATTATTGAAAAATCATGTATATAACCTTCTGCATGTAGACCTTGTATTGATAAGATTGTAATGATTTAAGAAAAATATTTCTACTTCTGCATGTATCAATCTATGAAGATACTGTATGAAATGAAATGAGGGAAACAAACATAAATATTTTGTGTGTATACAGTATACACACATGATAAATAAAACTATTTGAAAAAGTAAACTGTTTCACACATCTTCTCAACAAAATAGTAACAAACATCTCTCTAAGATCAATAACTCATACATTTTGAAACACTTCTTTGTACACAACATTCAAAGTTGAATCACATTTACTATCATTCTCATCCCCACAAACTAAAATCTTCAAACCTTCACGACTTGTCACTCTAGATACAGCAACATAAAGTTGTCCATGACTAAACACCGATTTTTTCAAAAATAACCCAACATGCGAAAGAGATTGGCCTTGACTTTTGTTAATGGTCATTGCATATGACACAGCCAATGGAAATTGGCGTCGTTGGAATCTGAACGGTAGCCTTGGATCAGACGGTATCAAGGACATACGTGGTATCAAAACCTTATGACCGTTACTATGCCCACCCAACACCCGACCCTCCAAAACATAATCTCCTAACCGCGTAATTACTAATCTGGTGCCATTACACAAACCATTAGAATGATCTATGTTTCTTAACAACATCACAGGAGTTCCAACTTTCAACATCAATTCATGATTAGGTGTACCTGAACACTTCAATTTATTCAAAAATTCAACTGAATGTATGTCAGCAGAACCATTCGAATTAGAATCAGAAGCAGAAATGCTATCAGAGCTCAAATACACTCTACCTTGAGACTGATCCAACGCAATCATGAACTGGTTTACCTCATCAACAATATCAAGCGTGGGAGCAAGTATAGCACGATCATGTAAACAATTGCTCAACTCCTCAGGATCCATATAAGAAGGATAAATCTTCTCAACAATGGTTTTAAGAGGATCTCCATTATTATCCAAGACGACATCAGGCGGAAGATCAATAACGACTTCACCATCATTCGGACCTCCAACAATTCCATCACCTACTGAAGCAACCCAAGAAGAAAATTCATTCAACTTTGAAGCTTCAACAGCGGATTCAACACTCAACAATCTCATGTTTTTAGTCAACCTTAATACCGTACAACTACTCCAAAGATATGAAGAATTAATCGTAGCATTCACAATACTCTGACGACTCCCTTTAGGAACAACGGGTAAAATTTGTCTAAAATCACCACCAAAAACTACAGTCTTTCCACCAAAGGGTTTGTCCATATTGGATTCACTACACACACGAAGTATATCTCTAAAAGTCCTGTCGACGGCTTCTATGCAGTGTTTATGAATCATCGGTGCTTCATCCCATATGATAAGCTTGGACATTATGATAAGCTCGGCCAGATCTGTCCCTTGTCTTATATTGCATACTGAATCTTCATTCACATTGATCGGAATCTTAAAGCGTGAGTGTGCGGTTCTACCTCCAGGTAACAATAGAGATGCTATGCCACTGGACGCAACATTTAAAACAATACCTCCTTGCGAACGAATTCCGGCTGACAAAGACTTCCATATAAATGTTTTACCGGTACCTCCATAACCATAAAAAAAATACATTCTTCCTTCACTTGAATTGACAGACGACATTATCGTATCATGAACATTACGCTGCTCATCGGTGAACTTCAAAAGATATTCCAAATATTCTCTACCTAAAGCTTCACGATCATAACACAACTCATCGCTGACCAATGTATTCTGAGATGACTCAAAATACTGTGACTCTGGATACGGCATACCATGGTAATCTCGCAAACTTTTACCAACATTCTTCAACAGTTTCTCAATCTCAGCCAGCACATAATTTTTAATTTCTTCATCATTCAGCACCAAACCTGGCGTAATAAATATAAGTATATTATAAGAGCGATAGGGAACAAATTTACTATATTTAAAATGTACAAAAATATGATGTCAAATAAACATTACCGGGTTGATTCCTCAATTTTCTTTGGTTATAAACAACATCATCGGACAAATGCTTCCAACACTTTTTCCAAACCACATCCGGACGGGAAACAGATTCTGATGACAATATGCTCACAAAGAGCAATCTCAATGAATGGGCAGAGGACCAAAAAGAAGCCTCAATAATTCCATCAATATACTCTTTATCATCATCCAACAATCCCATAGCAAAGCATGCATCGCGAAATGTATCATACTGAACACCATTAACAACCCTAAGATCCTCAAAGCATGTAGCTCCTTTAACGACATTCAACAGACATCTCAAGTAATACATATCACCTGAACCAGGGGCAACATAAAACAACCTCCCAATCGAATAACGTTGCTTCCTGGGTTGCCAACGATTTTTCTTCCAAACAAACTTGCTCGGAAATTCCCCATATGTCAAATTTCTTCCTTCAGAATATATCTTGTTTGCCTCCATCCAACCTAAGAACTTACTCTCATGAATGGTCCTCCGACTCATAACATTATCTAAAGAATCAGCTTCATCAAAAATGATATGTTGTTCATTAGGAAGATGAAAACTCAACCTTTCAACCGAAGGATCTTTGTACTGAATTTCAAACCCCAAAATTCTCCAAGCAGCTTCACAGGATGATACATATCTACAATCATAATACAACTTAACTTCATCAAGATTTCGTTCAACACCATCAACACCTGATTGGAAAAAAGATGTTGTCACCCTATCATAACCCTTATGTACATATTTGAACAAATACTTGATTGATCGAGATTGATTGCACCACTCAACATTAATATGACCACCATACTTTATAAGGATAAATCGATTATGAGGAACAACATATCTGTTATCCAAAGGTACACCATCCTTCACCACAAATCGACCATTATCTCTGCGCCTATAAATTGGATAACCTTCATCATCAACCACTGTATCAGAAACAAATTTCTTGGGATAATACTTAGTACAACGTCCGTCACGCATGCAAGGGGACGATTTTCTCACAACACCACATGGCCCATGCATCATCAATTCTTTCACACACTCATGATAATAGGGATCAATCACTGGATCTGGAATTTCAGCAGATATAATTTCATCAATGCGTCGGGGATGAGGTTGTTTATCCTCATTACTTAGAAAAAGCAAGATATGTGCATGTGGCAATCCACGCTTTTGAAACTCAATGGTGTAAATAACTGCATCATAATTTATATAAAGAGTATGGTTCAGTAACAAAACAAAAACATTAACAACATGTTTACAAATTAAATAAAAATAAAATGGAAAATATACCTGCTTTAACAGCTCCAAAGATTTTTTTGGTCTTTACATCCCTTATGAAACCATCCAATTTCACTTTAAACATCCTACTGACGATATCAGGGCGATCATCCGATTTTAAACCCTTAGACCCAAGAAACCTAGTAATCTCAGGCCATTTAGGATTGCAAGTAAATGTTATAAACAGGTTAGGATAGCCAATCCACCTACAAATAGCCATGGCATCTTGGTAATTCTGAATCATATATCGGGCACCACCAACAAAACTGGAAGGCAATATTATTCGTTTTCCTTGCCTGGAACTATCAGTTTCACCACGTAGAACGGCCTCCTCCAACCCGCTATAAATTTCAGCTCGTAATTTTTTCTGTTGTGTTCGTACATACGTCAAACGACCAGACTCAATCGCAGTGTACGCATCAACAATAAATTGTTGAAATAATCGCTTCGCATACAAAATAATAGAACACTCAAAAGCTCTATCATGAATGCGGTACGAATAAAACTCTTTAGGGCTAACTCTCTTTCTGTTGCTCAATGAAGAAGTGGCAGAATCGGAAAAACCTATAAATTCAGTATAACCGTCCTCTCCATACGGGAACAACAACGGATATTGCAACGAAAGATAAGAAGGATGAAGTTCATGGATACGTTGCAATTTGCCTGACTGTTTTTCAACAACAATGTCTCTATCACCTAACGCCTGATCAAAATCCCCTACCACAAGCATGGCCACCTCAGACACAGAAGGCAGATTATAAGTCCTTCCATCCCGACCTCTTTTACCAAGCAACTTCAATTTAACATTTGGTGGATTATGTTGATTGATCATTTCTTTAGCCAACCGGAATGACTTTACCAACACATTATACTCATCCAACATAAATTGTAGATCACATACAATCTCAGAGTGAAGATTATTTACATCATTCCTTTCCCTACAAAAATAAAAAATACATTATATAAATTATAACAAAATCAACTGAAAATTAAGAGTAAAACCACACACACACACACACACACACACACACACACACACACACACACACACACACACACACACACACACACACACACACACACACACACACACACACACACACACACACACACACACACACACACACACACACACACACACACACACACACACACACACACACACATATATATATATAAATACATACCTCACTGACCCCATCCTATAATTGATTTCATTATCAGTGTCATAAATATACAACTGGGCAAACTTGGGACGTACACCATCCGGGGGTAGCAAACTACCAATCAAGTGGTAATTTTGACCATGTAAACAGAAAACAGGTGGAGAACGACCAGTGTTCATACTATTATCAATTTTACCTCCCAAAGAAGTAAAACAAAACATAGAATTATATGAACGAATATTTTTCAAGAAATGAACACTTTTGGCATCGTTAGAGAACATCAGACGCAACAATACTTCAGGAGGTGTTATCATCAAAGGAATCTCAATATTCCCATTCATACAACAAAGGGAATATCTTGGAACCTTGGGTTTATTAGGTTTGCCAAGACGTTCTTCATACCAAAAAATCGCACCACAATGCGAACATGAGTACAAAGCATCACCAATATCCCAATAATCTACATATAGAAAAAATAATTAATTTAATTCAGTTGCATTAAAAATAATATTTTATTAAAGAACTAAACTAATTAATAAAAGAGAATATTCAACACGATAAAGAATTGATACAACACAATCTAAATAATGATAGAAATATACCTCCAGATTGAAATAAAGATGACGATACAACAGTGCTCCCTTCCGTAATAGATGTACCAAGTTCATCACCAACAACATCGTTTATAACAACAGGATTCTCAACAGATCCACCAACAAAGGCTTCAAAAAAATTTTAAAAAATAGTACAACAATATTAATGAATAAATAATTAATAATTTGCTTATATTAAATACATACAAAATAAGTTTCATAATAGACAATTAGATGGCCCAACACATTAAAAAAATAGCATACTTATTAAACATACATAATACACAATTAAATGCCCCAACACATTAAAAAGAATTTCTTACTTATTAAAAAAAAAATTCAAAGATAATTTTAATAACATTGTACATGATATTAATAGTTACATGAAATTATGAACAAAGTAAATACAACAAACGTTATAATTAACCTATAAACTAATAAATAAAAAATTAAAAAAATATAATACAAAAATATTTTTAATGTTTATATATAAATATTAAACAAAATTATTAAATAAAAATTACAAAAGAGTAATACACAATTACATGGCCCAACACATTAAAAAGCATACCCAAATAGAAAAAATATATAAGCCCAAACAGATTTATAAATTAGGCCCATTCATTAAAAATTCCAAGCCCAATTCGTATGTCAAAAATTATACGGAAGATTAGTGGTGAATTAATTGATTTAATTAGACTATAGATTAATTTTAATTAACACGCTTAAGAAACAAAACAATACTTTATACAACCTATATAAGGCATTTTCCAATTATTTAATGTCGGCGGCATATTTTGTAGAAAACCCTAGCTAAACGCTCATTTCCTCCACCGGAAAACGGCGTCTTCTGCTCGGAATCGCAGCCGCATCGAACACCACTACACCTTACAACTCATTTGCAACTACAATACTACCAAAACAACCCCAAACCCTACAAATTCGACACTGAAAAAAACCAACGAAAATTTCTAGTTCGACTGCTAAATGCTGCCTCCATCATCGGTTAAACGGAGACGACGGAGAGGGGCGTCAAACAGTAGACCTCAGCAAAACGCCATTGTCTAGCTAATAAATCAGATCAAAATCGGTTTCTATTACAGGTATATTGCTAAATTAATTTTACTAATCTATCAAAAAAGTCGAAGATTAGTTATATTCTGACTTTATTCATTGATTTTTTTTTCAGAATCGGAGAAGAAATGGATGGCTTTCGATGATTCAAAGCATAGACCGAAGGAATTGAAAAAAGAGACCACAAATATTTCAATTACATCAAAATCGGTTTCAATTGAAGGTAAAACTCTGGTAGATTTCAATTAGTATTAAAAAATGTCTATCAATACACCTATTTTGACCTTTGTTTGGCTCTTTTCCAGAATCGGCCAGAATTTACGAAATGGTGGAACACTTTCTACGATTCAACAAAAAGATCGACAACATTGGACAAAAACAACACAAAAATTCGAAAAGCCCCAACTTAAGATGCCAGATAAGATAAGTACCTTCATAATAAGTTTATTTCACAAAAAATTTCAATTTTTACATGTTTAGTTGTTTCTTAAAAAGGGCACGAAATACACACTTATGATTATATCATTATGAGATTTCAAATTGATGCAACAAACTTGGAGATAAGAGTATTTATTAAAATTTATGAAACTGTGAAAATCTAGAGGTCTATTACAAATTATAGAGTGTTATGATTTTTCACTGCATACATCAAATGCTTTTCCTATAGAAATTTCATTGCTAAACAATGGGAGAATTCACCACTTTGAAAGAGGAAAAAGATCATTTACAAATTGCTCAAAAAGAGAAGCACAAAATCAGTTTTTTCTGAATTTATGAACTATATTGAAATAAACATTCTATAACTACTGTCATTGGATCTTATACTTTACTGCAACTGACACTCTAAAAAAACACTTAAAACTTTCTAATTGCAGGAGAAAACTTGAAAGACAAAGCTATATGCAAGAAGAAGAAGGAAAAAAAAGAATTTACAGTGGATTCGTAATGCAAACAGAGGTAAAATACTGACCTGCTTCATTTGATAAACCTTCATATGAGCAACCCTTGATTATTGTGGAACCCTTCAACTTCTTCATTGCATACACATGTAAATGACAATTAGCAGATGTGTCATTTATATAAAGAAATTTTGTTCTTAAAAAGGTGTTCAAATGGAAAGCAACACAAATTCCAACATGACCTTTCAATTGCCTTACAATTAGGGTTTGAGATTCATTTTGGGCTTGAATCCTACTGAATATGCATGCTTAAAAAGTAAATTGAAGAACTTCATTAGTGAGATAAATAGAAATTTAAGGTATTTAGAAGAATGACAAAAAAATGTAGATATGCCTACCCTGATATATAGTTCACAATTAGTTTCACATCTGAAATGTATTAAATTTAGAGCAATATTTTGTATTAAATTATGCATCTCTTAAGTAAAGGAGATAAATAGCTTTAAGAATTAGTTGATAATGATATGACTATTTTCTTTGCAGATAATTAGATGTAATAGATGACTATTTTGAATGCAGATAATTAGATTTTTAAAAATATAACTATTCAAACAGATTTTCATATCTATAACACCAGATTTGTAAATGAATACTACACATGTTGCAAATAAAGTGAAAGAATAGGATCCTGATTAATAATTAAGAATGTTGTTATTAGATTTGAATTAATAACTTCTGGTTTTTAAACTTTGGAATTTTAACTTGCTATTTCACTTTGATGTTTCTTGAAAATCATCTTTGCATTATTCATTAGAAATGGATACTTGACTATGAGTTACTCAATAAACCTCCATTGAACATTCTGTTGTTTAACATACTTAAGATTCAAATAAATCCTACCATGATTATGCTAAGTAATGGAGACCAAAATAAAGATAAAACTTCTGCAATATAAATAATTCAAAAAAGACAACCAAAAGCCATCAATAGAAATAAAAACCAACTTAGAATTGTATTAATACCAAAACAGATAATGATCCCATCCAAAATCCAGCAGTGTTACCTAATGTAACATAATGCAACAACAAAACCCCCAAAAAACACAGGTGAAATTTCAGAAATGTTCAAAATACTTAAGCAAGAAATAAAAAACAGATAAACTCTAAAAATTTCCCAACTCTAATCAGCACCAGACAAATCTTGAGTGTAGCTGACAGATGCTTCATCTTCATCTTCAATCACATTCACTTCCTTCGTCTTCTTCTTTATCTTCTCAAAACAGATATCATCACAACTATCAAAATCATCTGCCAGGCATCTTTTCACACTTCCTTCAGCAAAGCATTCAATCCCCTTCTGTTTAGTAACAACTGATAAATCAGGAGTTACAAAACCTTTTCCAGAGACCTAAAAAAATCCATAAATGAGAAACATAGTTGCCCTAATGCATATGCATACTTATTTCAGTTAATTTACTTAAAAAATACCTCAACAATATCAGATCCGAAGAGTAAATCAGCTAACTTGACATTAGTATTGAAAACTTGGGATGCAATGTTCTGAGGAACAAATTTCTCCACCACTTCTGGAATATTACAGATTTTGTTAACCGTGTATGGATATCTGCGATAATATTCCTTGCTATTCCTAGTTTGAATCTTAAACAGCACTTGTTGACCCACAAGCAGCTCCTCAATCTTCTTAGGAACATACTCCATAGCAAAATGCTATAACAACAATAACACACATTAAAATAGAAAATATAACTACTATTGATAATAAATTCTTATTTAAACAGGCAGATTACCTCCATATTACTCCCTATCAAGTCATTCACCCTTTTTTCCAATTAGTTGAACAACTTCTCTATCCCAAAGCAAAATGGATGCATTACTTGAGTCATCAACAATGTTCGCAACAAACCTAAACCTAAATAAGAGGAAAAAGGTATTCAATTTAATAACTTCTTGTAAAATAAAAGAAAAGAAACCAAAAACACACCAAGAAAAAAAAAAGGAAACAGATTAGTACCTCTTCACAGCTACATCAAAATTCTTAATACAAAAGTCACACCTAAACTTTTTGTCATCCAAAATCCTGACTTTCTTCACACATGTCTTACATGCTAAATAATACCATTCTCCAAAATGAGGTTCGATTGATTCAACTTTTCCAAAAACCCAATAAGATCCATCCTGCTGACCAAAATCAGAAATAAACTGCTACAACATTAAACAAAAAGACAATATGGAAAATAAACACAATCTGCTTTAAGAAATGATTATATACCTCCAAACAAACAACATCACCAAGAGCCTTGACATCAAGATCATCAAACTCTCTATTAACCATCATTCCAGGTTGACCAACAGAAATAGTTTCAAGGAATGTATCATCATGTTTAATCCTATATAGTATAAATCAAATCAAATCAAATCTATTAATATCATACAAAATTAAGTCACTAATAATTATCCAAAAAAATACAATACCTGCTTCGAAACTCCTTCACTTCATCTATATCAGCATTGATTAAAATTTTGGAAGCTTGATAATGAGTGGATACACCAATCTCACCTAAATTTATAATAAAGAAATCTTAAAACCAATACATGACAAACATTTAACTAAACATTAATCTTAAAACCAATATATGACAGACATTTAACTAAACATTAATAAACATCAATAAGATAGAAACATACCTCTGAAAACATTAGGCTTACAAAACTGTACTATAATGATAGGAACTGTCCCTTCAGCCTTTGACAATTGAGACAAATAGGATTCCACATTAGAGTCCCAAATTGTACACAATATTTTGTTGTGGCTGTTACAAATATAGCAAAGTCAGTTTCAAATATTTACACAGTTAACTCAATAGATGATACCAAAATGTTTAAAAACGAAGGAAAACATACTGCTCATCACTTATTTCCACTTCAATCAACCTATATCTACTTTGCTTAACAACTCTTCCAGGTGAAGTAATGACACCAATAATGTCTGCCAAGAAAAAGATCAGATCAGTATACTTAGAATTGAAAAATAAGATCTGCACCACAAAATATCTCAAAATATTTATACCAAAAAAGGATGACTGGTCTGCATTCTCACTGCTTGCTATTTCACCAAATGGTTTAAATGAAAAAACCATGGCTGGAAACTCAGTATCTCTGACTTCATACATCTCAGTCCTGTAATTCATCCATAGTCTATATGGATGATTAGTAGCCTTGTTTCTAAGGTTGTTATCCCTAACAAAGAAGTTTTTTATGTAGTAGATGCCTCCTTCAGTAAGTTTGTGTTCTAGATTTTGAAGTACGTTCTTTGGAAATGTGGCTTGAATGAATGTCCCCTGATAAGAAAATAATTTACATATTAGTGAATAGAAATAGAAATAAATCAAATCGAAGAAAAAGATCAATACGAAAGATATTACATATTAGATATATAAATATAAATCAGTAACCTAACATACAATAAATTATGTCTTTTCTTTTGCAGGCTTAAAGATCTATTATAAACACTAATAGTGCCGATTCCAAAAAGGATCAAGAATGATGACATTGAATGCCAAATTTCAAACTTAAACCGTGCAGCAAACAATCTGTGGAATAGGAAGAGTGCAAAGATGAAGAATGAAACAGAAGTAATAAACAAACATAGGTCAGTTTTTCTATTCTAGCTGAAGTAGCATTCAATTGAGTGTGCCTAAGGAAGTAGTATTGTACAGTTGCATAAAAACAATGAAGAAATAGAACTATATACTATATACATAAGATTAGGATAGATCAAGATATAGCAGATAAAAAATTAGTATACTATTGAATACAATAAAATTTTTAATATACCTTAGTATCATGGAAAACAGATTCTATATTGATGTCCTTGTTGTCATCAGGAACACCTCCAAAGACACGAACGCAACGAACTTAACAATTGAGTTAGTAATGGCAGTGTGAAGATTCTGAAGCAAGGTAACATAGGGAGCCATAGTGGAGACTGATTCTGATGAAGTAAAACAGACCATACAGTAAGATATAAATACACACTAATTTTGATCTCAATTGCTATCAGGTAGACAATATAAATATTCCATGAAACGAATATAGACTGCACAATAAGCACAACTAATCACTGACTTCTGTCTTATTTTACAGGTGCGCAAATCAAATTGGAAGAGAAGAGCAAAGTTGAAAAAAAAAGAAAAGAGAGAACAGATAGAAGATATAACACATGAAAGGTGAGAATAACTAGGGTAAACTTCTTCTCCTTGAAATGAATATCTTATTTGAGGTATTGGCATTGTCTAAAATATAGTTCTAATAAAAGAACAGAATCTATCACAGAATTCATCCATTTTTTGGACACAAGTTTATTCTTCTTTTGTGCAGATATTCATCATCTATCAATAATAAAAGTGGAAAAGAGTAATGATCAACAGGAAAAGGTTAAAACACAAAGATAAATATGGAAACAACAGAAGATACGGAGATATCAAAGGTGAGATGTACTAAACTACTAAATTTTCAGCTACATATAAAGATTGAAGCAGAAAAGTAAACTAAAATAGAATAGCAAAAGTGAGAACATCATTATTTAGTTAAAACTACTAAAACTAAGATTAGGCAGTATAGAAGTGGTGTAGAAGAATTATACAGACTACATAGAAGGAAGAAAGACATATACCAAAAGTAGAATGGTATTCTAAGCTGGGGAAGAAGAGATTGCAGAGTGAATAAAACTGAAGTAGAATGGGGTATTTATAGTTGTTTGTTGCTGTTTATTTGCAGACACAACAGAATAAAAACAATTAAATTAAGAAATCAGACATAATCATGAGTGAGACCTTTCAGATAACAAAAATAAAGGATAATAAAAAAAATCAAAAATAAAAGAAAAAAAATCGATATCCAAGTATATGCTAATATAAAGTAATATGCTATTTTTTGGAACTACTAAAAAACTACTAAATATATTCAATCAATGTGGATTTTCATGCATGCTGTAATAAATATAGGGCCAACTAATTGGGCCTCCTGACAGAGTAATAAATGAGTAGTAGTTGATGTTTCCCTATTAATATCAAGCCTATTTTTCCAGGTATACCAAGAGATAAATAAAAAACCCTAATCAGGGATGTGCAGCCTCTAATTTTCAAGGATGAAGAGAGAGAAAATCCTGCTGCAACCAATAGAAACGAAGCAGGCAGAAGATGCACGCCTAATACCTCTCCTAATCTGCAAATACGTCTCAATGTGAAGGAGAAAGAGAGAGAATATTGGATGCAATCATTACACAGAGAAAGAACAAAGAGTATGCACGCTTAAACCTATTCTAATATGTTTATTTCTTAAACCTTTTAAGAAACTAATCCATATTTCTTATGGAAATGCAGGATTCCTTCATATATTCTATGAAGATAGAATTTTGACTTCTTACAATCTACAAAATGGAAAGAAGAAGAAGAAGAAGAAGAAGAAGAAGAAGAAGAAGAAGAAGAAGAAGAAGAAGAAGAATTAATATAATTTAGGTAATATATTTAACTTAAACACACTTAAGAAGTATAATTTATACTACATACTAATCAACAATTAATTCGATTTGCAGGTTAACATAACATATAATTACAGACATGCTTGAAGACATTAAGAATATACACCAATTTGTGCAATAAGGAAGATGAAGGCTCAAAACAAAAGTAAGTTCATTAATTTATACACATTTAAGCAGTCTAATAGTTTTGAAAATTAATTGAATGTATAGGTTCTTCAATCATATGATTTTAATAAAATGCAATAGCCCTGACATCCATGTATTAATCACCACCATTGGAACAAAAAAAATTCAAGTGGCTAGACAGATTCTATTAATCCCTATTAAACATGAAATATATTTATTAGTCCAGAGGATAATTCTATTAATCCCTTCCAATATTAAACATCAGTTTAGGCACTCACGCTTGCCATGTTATCAGTGCTCTCTTTGTGTATTTTGGCTTTCCAGTTCTCTAGGACTTTCTCTCTCTCCTTATTCTGCAGAGTGATCAATGCTCATTTATATTATTGGATTTTTTGTGTCACAACTAAATGAGTCACCTATATACATATGATTAAGTTAGCAATATAATAGAAGAAATAGGCTTTATATGAAATTATATAATTCTGAACTTTATGAAATTAAATGGGTCGAGCTTTACCAAATATTTCCAGTAATTTAAATGACCTATATACATGTGTGTTTATAAAATTATAGATTTAACGTTTTTTGCATATTTTTCTTAAAGGCCTTTCACTGAACATTATTAACTGATCCAATATTTATATTTTACTTTATATTTATATCATCCATCATATTGTACACAGATTCAACTTATGCCTTGCAAAATCAGTAGTAATCAATAGAACTTATATATTTATTGTACATATGCATATCATACTAAGTTTATCAAGCTAAACTAAAGGAGCATCTTTGCAAAGTGAGTTTTAATCAGTTGTGTTAATCTTATATTGAAGATATGCATTGCACATCCAGTTGATTTATGTCTATGCTATTTCTCTCAATCCCTTCCATGTTCGTGCAGTTCACTATATACTTGCAAAGTGAGTAATAGTAGATTGTATTAATCTATGTTGAATATCAGTATATCCTAATCATTATGTAATTGCTATTTCACTTAAATTGTTAATGTTGTAAATGTGCAATACTAATATATCCTTTATACTTGTGTAGGAAAATGAAGCATTGGATTTTGCAGAAGATATATATCTGAATTACCTTTAAAAAGTGTGACCTCATTGTATTTTGGAACTGTAATAAAATAGGCATATGCTATAAAGTGAACTGCACAAACCAATCAAACAAAGGCTAAATAAATGATAAACAAAAAACATACAGCATTGAAACCCACAATGACAGCAACAATATTGACAAAATAAAAACGCAAAAAAAATGAAAAACAAAAGCAAAAAAACTTCATTTTCCCGCCAAAATGCTGCCAGGTGGCAGTCAAAAAAACTGGCACTTTATATATTAATTTTTATATATTAATTAATAGATTTCAAACTTATCTACTGCAAATATATGTATTTTAATGGATACAAATAATAAATACATCCCATTAGTATTGATATCCAATAATTTCGTTGGCAGTCGGCAATTTGCATGCATACCAAATGATAATAATGACGTATAGCATTAATTTCTAATAGTCAAGGCAAGCCAATTTTTCTATATGGAAAGAATGAAGTCGATATTGATTTAAAACTAAATCAAATTTGTACATACTATTAATATGTGAATACCAAAATGAGTGTCACAATCATGCCTATACCAATTACCATCCAACATGAAGAGCGTTTGGTGCATATTTTTGTAAGAAACTAACTATAATCGTCTCTGTATTTGATAAGTACGAATCTTCCATTATTTTCATAATATTTCGAATTTAGCGATATTAAATGAAATGAAACCAAAAATATCTTTCGCTAGTCATGGGACTAAATTCAATTGATATAATTGTATTTTCCCTTTGAACGCCTTCGGGTCTCCTATTTCTGTGATCGAGTTAAAACGAGTTTTGTTATAGTATTTGTAAAATTAGTTAATATTTCCTTTAAAAATATCTTTCGATTAGGCTAATTTGACTAGCAAAAGCTATACATATCTCAACTTTAAGTTAAATTAATCTCCAAATTATGGCCGGCGATTACTTCTAGTGGCAAATATTTTCTGCAACTGTTGAAGAATCGACTTTTAATTTCTGTCATTATTTTTGGATGGAGTTGATTGTAAGTCTAACTGTATGATTTCAAATGTCAGCTTATCACTCTAATTAAAATGTGTATTGTACGACTTATTATGACCATCAATCACTCTGAGTCGTGACACATCTCCAATTACAAAATAGTTTACCTTTATTAGTAAGTTTCTAAATCATTTTGATTTATCTAGTCTAAAAAATTTAAGTGTACAAGCTCGCGAAATTTTTGGGGGATAGTATGTTTAGTAGTAGTATTATTTGTTTTATTTCTCTCATCCATTGCTTATCTTAACATCGAATTTTATTGATCATCAATAAAACATAGTACTAACATATACTCCTATTATTTTTATATAGACACCACACATTCTGTGAATCTATCTCACATAAACAGAAAAATTATGACGATTTGATTGGCGTTGCATCATTTTAATTATATAATTACCCATATCTATTAATAGATTATTTTACTTTATCTAGATGTTTAATCTGAATAAAGTATTTTATGAAGTTGGACTACTTTGATGAATTATAGTTTTATATTTTATATTAATTTATCGATTACAAGTAGTTATTTATTACTAGTTTAAGAGAAAATTATAAATAATATAGTAATATTTTATAGTAAAATTTTGCAAATAAAAAATTAAAGAAAGGGAGTCGTTAGAAATAATTATAAAAATGATGGCCAGAATTAACTAAAATAGTTTTAAAGTCAGAAGTCAGAACCATGAAAGAAAGAATAAAAATCTCTGAAAATAGTATTTATATTAAACGAAATTAAATCTTTTTCTAAAAATATTGGATAATATATACTCCAGAAAATACAAGTATATTTCATCATCCACCCAAAAATACAACTATATATATTTCATCATCCACCTAGAATATATTT
This sequence comes from Salvia hispanica, assembly GCF_029641045.1. NCBI lineage: Eukaryota > Viridiplantae > Streptophyta > Magnoliopsida > Lamiales > Lamiaceae > Salvia > Salvia hispanica. Next base: position 47,293,159 of record NC_142695.1, on the reverse strand, counting down.
TTATTGAAAAGTATGAAAAATAGAGATGGATGAGGGAGGCATGTGTTGTTTACATAGTTGATCTCTCAAGCGCTGTATCATAACAATTCTGCCGTTTGCACTCTATCACACACAAACAAAGAAAGAAGCCCACCCATCTCATTATCATACAAAGCAGTAATAATTGAGTCTCAGATCAACGTTGCTATCCGACTCTGTTCGAGTTGGTTGTGATGCTAAAAATATGTGTATATTTTCATTTGGGGATCAAGAACAAACTTTAGAAGAAGGTACTATTGGTGTATCAGGTGAGCATGGTTCATTGCTGGATGATGTTACACCTAGCGGTATCGTAAAATCACATTCGTTAACTAAGTTGGGTTCCACCAAGAAATACTCCCCCAACCTTTAAAGCACACCCTGAAGATTTGAGTACTCTAGATTCTTGGAGGAAAGGGATGGATGGAGTTGGAAGGCAAGTACAATACTATCAATTATCAAGAAAGACATAATACAGTGCATAACGATAATTAATGAGAAAGAATACTACTTCTTTCCTGCTAATGAATTGCGAATCTAATGAGTATGATCAAGACACTCCAAAGCCGATCCCTTATTGGACCGGAAGAACCCTCCTACATCTCTTCTATGAATGTGTCATCTATATTAGCTCAGCTGAGTAACCTTGGCCTTTCTCAGTGCCTCAAAGCCCTTAATCTGTCTTGAGGAGTGATTTCTCCTTTCCCCGGAGCGATGGAAATCTTAGAATGCTTTAAAACTCAAAATTCTTGTTTCAGATATTGCATCCTAGGTGAGGGAGGCACTGTGTGACTGTGTGTTATATTTTATCATACAATTGTCACTTTAATGATATTGATTTGCCATTTCAACTTGCCATACTAATAATTAATCCGCAATACGAGAGATCTGATAATTATTGAAACAATAAGAACAATTTGCTATATGGAGTACTGAAATTTAATATTCTTGAACTTTCGATCCTCTCTGTCAAAACAAGCAAAAACTGAAATGGAATGATATCCACCATGGCAGAAGAAGGTACATTCAATAGTCAAATGGTCTGCATTCAGAAATTATTAGAATGGAGGAATGCAGAGCTCAGTGATCAAGAACAATGTTTCTAGACCAAAAACTTGCAAAAAGAAAAATAAAAAAAAAAAAAGAACTTCCATCAGGATCCTCACTGAAAAGAAGGTATTTCCTCATTCCTTCTTTCCGATCCCATGAGACATGTTATAGATCCCTCTTCCCTGAAAACACAGATACAGTTGCCCATTAAAACACAAGCATGATAAAGGAATGAGAAGAGACAGTCACTGGGAGATGGACTCACAATAAGAAACAAGGAGGTGCCAGCCAAAGCCATAGGAATGGCAACCGATGTGAGCTTATCCATCGGCTGCTTCAAATGGATGTATTTGTGAATGCTCTGGAAAAGTTTTTGCTTCTCAATGAGCTTTGCTCTCGGCCTAAATGGTTCCTCAGACATCCTGCATGATTCATCACTATGTAACTAATGGCTGTACAGGGAAATAACTTTTTCATTGCAGAACACCACACAAAAAAATTTGGCTATTTTCAAATATAGTGTAGGATCAATACTCATATTAATCGACCTCAAAATATTAAATCAGAAAGAAAACAGTCCGTAGCATGATCAGTTAACATGTCCAAATTAACTTTATGCTAAAGGCTTTCAGCTGCAGACAAAGATGAAATGCTCTCTTTGATTCAATTGAGTCACAAAGAATATGCAAAACAAGAAAATTTGTTGCAAAGTGCATTCTAAAATATTCATTGCAATTGATACCAATTATCACAACCACACAAGTGCTAATTTTCAAGAACTCATGCTTGAAGAAGACCAATGACATAACGAGAATGTATTAAAGACCTACATTTTCACTCATTTTTTTTTCAAACATGGAAGTTAATGTAAGTTTTAAAAGCAATTTTTTTAGTTCATGTCCAACACCAGAAATGGGTGTAAGTTCATCTATTTAGGCAAAATTACCAAAACAACCAACAAGGTCTCCGCAATTTCGCCTAAAGCACAAAACACAGAAATCACCAAAAATGAAAAGAAAAGAAACGAAAAACGGATATTCCAGGTCAAAATCAAACTCAACATCTCAAGTGAAGGATCGATCTGGGAAATGACGACGACAATAAAAGATCTATTTCTAGAGGGAAGGATCCGTTCCATTAACACAGCAGATAACAGATCAGCAATCAGGAGTAATATTAAAAGTTTAGAAATCCAGATTCGGGAAGCTAAAAAACTCATAAATTAATAGTAACAAACCCTAACTGAAAACGAATTCGCTTCACGGATTAAAAAAAAAACAAATAATAATCGAAAGAGAGAATGATCCGAACCTGAATTGCAGATGTTGGAAAATCAGAAACGGCGAAATTGGATGATGGTAGAGAGTAAGCGAGATCGATTGAAGTGAAATGAGGGTTGAGAAAGGAGAATTTGTTCTACATAAATGGGTTTCGGGTAGGGTGGATCCACTGAGTATTATTCGGGCTTAGTTTCTGAAACGGCCCACCCACACAAATTATTAATTCTAATTTTGTTTATTTATTATCTTTTCTATTTTATTTTTTTTAATTAACGACAAACACACGAATAATGCCTAATTTTTTATTTATAATTAAATTTATTTATAGGTTAAAAATATATACTACTTTAGACTTTTGTAATTTAGCCAGTATCAGAATTCCAGACAAACAAAATAGTTGGATGTTTGACTGAAACTGCAACCTCCTAAATAACTTACTATAAATTGTTGAAAATTGTTTACCAAAATAAGCTTATATATAAAAGATTAAACAACTAGTAAAGTCACCAGTTCAATTTATCTTTTCCTAATCTGAAATTTGTACATCAATAATTGTACCATTATAATTTATTTTCAATAATTATATACTTCAATTGTATGTACCTTTTATTTTATTTCTCTAATTCACAATTCTCTTTCCAGTTTATACGTTTAATTATTCAGACATTTTTACAACTTACAGAATTATAAAAGCTCTTGAAATATTTTATGCATTCTCTATGCTAAACTAGGCCAAACAGTCTGTTATTCCTACATGGAAGTCGAAAATTAATTATCTACTTGCATGTTGGTTCTAATTTGATTCAAAATATATAAAATGTAATCGGGACTTAAATTTTGAGTATGTTGTTGTATATTTTATCGGATAGTTATCTTAATTACTCTAGTTTTTATTTATATAAATCCTGATTTAGTTAGGCATAACTCCAAATTCAATAATTAATGATATCATCTAAGATACTCATAAATTATAGTTATTAGGTAGTAAATTTGTAACACGAAGCATAAGTTCATATCTTAAAGAAGTTTCAAATAAAAACCTATATTTCGATAGAAATGACTAATTAACATTTTATTATCAAATGCGAGACTATGACAATTCTTGACTGTTCATGAATATACATGAATTATATAAACAGTGTTACTTGAACTTGGAAATAAAAATATATTAATTGTCGATATAAAACACCGATGAATTGGGATATAGTACAAATATTCAGTACAATACAGCTAAAGTCTCTTTCAAAACGTTATGGCCCTCCAATAATAAAGGGACTATATATAGTATTAACTTATTTCTGGAATTAATATTCTTCTTTATTCAACCGACGAGTGAATTAGAAATAAAATTTTAATTCGTGCAAATTATTTTCAATTGTGCTGGTTTTAAAATTATGTAAGATATTCAGAAAATTAATGCATTAAAATTATTGATATATGTAGATTGGTTGGCTGAAATGTACATGTGTGATAACTCAGATGTGTTATAAAGGAGAAAACCTACCATGGGGCTTTCATCATTATACCAATGGTCCCTTCCTTCCTTGAATTATATCTATATTATATTTCTTGCAATGATAAAATACCAAACATATATGATGTACATACTGATAATAGTAAAAGACAAAATATATCAATAGGCAACAGGTTCACAAAGTGCCACGGGAATATATATATAATTGTTTGTATTTTTGTTCATTTAGTTTATTAAGTATACTTACTAATTTTTCAACATACTAGTATCTCGGAATATCAATGAAAATTATTAAATTTCGAAAATCAACGAGTACAACATTGGATCCCAAATTTAAAAACGAATATAACATCATTATGTTTAATGGGTCCGTTTCACTTTTAAAAATGAGAATATGCTAATTAATAGGGCCCTCCCACTCACACGAATTTCAATTAAAACTTATGATATAAAAAGATAAATTAAGATATGGTGTATATGAAATGGAACATCATGAATCCACTTATAAATTGTACAGCACTAGACGACGTGCTAAAGGTCAATTTAATTTATCATAAAAGTTTATATATAAAATAAATAATTGAAACCACTTTAATTATAGTACTAGTAGATTAATTGATCAATATTTGATTGACTAATGGGGTGTCTAATCGTTGAAAGTTAAAATCTGATTACGTCAACAATAAAGTAATGTAGCACTTGATAACAGCATGATTATCATGTTAATCAGCTAATAGCACATGTTTCCAATGTTTTCAGTCAATATGGCCTTACTCTTGCAAAATCATTCAACCAGGCAAAAGATTTTCATTATGTAACGTTACTACGTCATCTGTGACTGTATTATTACAATAATTAAAACATGACAAAACATCCGACCTTTTGATTGGAAAAGTATAAAATAATTGATATAGTAGTACAAGAAAGAAAAGAAATCACATGCATCGAATATCAAAGATTAATTGCAGCTGTCCTCACACATAAATCTGATTTTTTTCACATTGTGTACGTATCTCAAATTTGACTTTATTACTAGTAAATTAATACACATGTTTATTTGTGATGGAATGGAGATTGAGTAGTTATACAAAGATGTCATACCTTATTAAACAACGTGGTGAAAGCATCCATTTTAAGTGGAGGCAAAGCGACACCAATTTCAATACCCCCAATAACCTCTCTACTTTCACTTAGAGAGATTGCATTATGATTATGAATCGACACTTCTTCAAGCTTGACCGGTCTTCCCCACCCGAAATCCAGATCATACAAGTCCAATTTGGGCGATCCACTCACCGTAATATGGAGCTCCGACTCCCGCAACTCCTCCCACTCGGATATCCAATTTCTCGCCCCACTCAACATGTCCACATTCAACTTCTTCACCGTATCCCCGATCGCCTTGGCAGCATGAACAACTCCGTCTTCACCCACCAATTCCCCTCTCCTCGCTGCCGACCGACCGAACCCCACACAATTACCCGCATAATTACTAGGCACCGCGAATGGCAATCGGGTCAACCCGCCCGCGATAAAGCCGAAATAATGAACCACACTCGCATCGGTACACCAATGCGCCTTCATCCAGCACACCCATATAAAAGCGCATGCCACCACATACGGCGAGAGAAGCAACTGGGTCGACCCGAATAAGAGATCCGACCGGGTCAGGATCCATTTCTTGATCTCTCCCATTTCTTTGGGGCCCAATACAAATGTGGCTCTTACAATATCATTATTACTACTTTTATAATAATTTGATTCTTTTATTTCATTTTTCAATTTCCAAAACTCAGTCAAGAAGAACGACCTCAGCCCACTAGTGTCAAGGATCACTGACCTATCATGGGACGCCACGTGTCTCCCGCCGGCGCCATTTTTGCAGATCCAAGCCCACTCTTTCAAGAAATTGTTGAACGTTCTCCAATCCGCAGCCGCATTTCGCAGCGCGAATCCAATGCTGATTCCCATTTCGGGGAAGACAGTGATTTGAACAGCCAAAACCGGTCCGTCTCCGCCGCCCATTTCCGGCACCAGGCGGCGGAAATCGCCGCAGCTCCGGCGGTGGTTTCCGGCGAGATTCTTGAACGCGCCGCCGTCGGGCGCCGCGGCTACGATGAGGAGAACGGAGTCGGTGTCATTATACTCGAGGCGGGGCTCGGCGGAGAGGGCCAATTTTCCGGCGAGGGGGAAGAAGTGGGTGAGGGCGAGAGAGAGAGAGTGCTTGAGCTTTGGCACAGCGGCGGCGGCGGAGGCGGAGGAGAAGAAGAAAATGGGCTGAGATGGGGAGAAGAAGAGCCAGGGAATGTCGAAGAAGGTGAGTGGGAGAGTGGCCGGAGGAGTGGAGCGCGGCGGAGGGGAAATGGCGCAGCGCTCCACAACGGTGACGGTGGCGCCGGAAGACATGAATTGGGGGGTTGAGGGAGTGGGAGAAGAATGGGGTGAGGTGTAGGGAAATTCCTTATTTATTCAACGGTTTAAGAATAAGTATATGTATGTAATTTTTATGTGTGCATAATGCATGTTTTATTTCAAATACGAATGATTATGTTACGACTTTAGATAAAAGTTTGTCGAGTAATGAATTTGTGAAGGAAAATGTATGATGGGAACTATGGGACCAATTGAAACTCGTGAATCAATACCACATACGGACACAAATGAATCTATGCTTGTATAGTAGAATAAATAATGCATCCTTCGATGATAAATCGTAAATTATATTAATATAGCGATACTATTTGTTACGAGGGAAAAAACATTTTATTTGGCCACAACATATAATAATAGTATAGTGATGTTTTCGCATTTTTCACTTGTTAGCTGGCGCTCAAATAATTTATATGGAAGTATTAATACTCCACTACTTATCAAATTTCAAACCAGAGTGACTAGCTAGCATGAACACATGAACACACTTGGCAAGCAAACTACTCCATCCGACTTTACCACCTATGTTAACTCAGCTTGGGCTAAGGCTAGCCGCGAACCTAAAGTGTATTTTATTGGGTCTGTCCAAGTCACTAAAGTCGTACTTGACTGCACATATGGTCGACCAAAGATTGAATGGCCTCATATCACTTTTTCTTATGTTTAAGTAATTTCTATATCCTCCATGTCATCTTCCATATCATCAATATTCATCCAACCCAATCATACATTTTTTCAAGATTTATCAATGACCACTCAACCATACCATTGTATATTTTTTATATTATTTTTCAACAATATTATTATTATATAAAATATTTATTATTGCATAGTAAAAATTATAATAAAGCACAATAAATAACAAACTAAAAATTATAAAAACAAACAATAAAGGTGACTACAAAATAAGAAACTATACCAAAGAAAGTATTGTATGCGGAGAAAAGATGAGATTTTTTTGTATGCAAAACTCTAGCAAATGTGTTTATTTATAGAGGATGAAAAATTATAAATTTCGATATATAATTTTTTAATATAATATATTAAAGATATATAAATTTTCTCAAAAATAAATATCAACCAATTAGATATTTGGCACAACCTCATTGGAGTAAACATCAAAGGATTGGAGAGACCAAGCGATCGGTGGTTGCACACCATCTTACCGCGATTGAAGAGAGAGAGAGACGGGAAGGATCCCCTGCTGTGCACAGCAGGGGGCTGTGTTCAAAACACAGCATTTTGTGAATAAAACGCACATACACTTGATTTTATCCTTTTTCCATTTTCATTTTCTTTATTTAATTGTATATGTAACATCCCGAATTTCCGAACCCTAATTTTAGAGCCCTAAAATTTATTATTGATGACGTGGGAGATGTGAATTATTTGCTAAATTAATTTATTGCATGAGTTTCCTTGACCGGGGAGTTTGAAAAGTCAAACTTGTTAATTAGGTGATGTGGCATGTGATTTATTAAATTATGAGGTGAAATTTATTTGTTTAAGGGTGAGTGAGAATATTAGAGAAAATTTCCATAAATGCTAGCCATCTAAATATTGAGATTTTCGAACCCTTGGACTTTTGGAGAAGGAATTCTATTTTTCCGGATTTAATTTAATTCTTGGGATATTTATCCAAATTAAATCCAAAACCTAATTATTTCCTTATTTCTTGATGAGAAAATCGCACCCTATTATTTCTAAGGTGATTTTCGAAAATCACCTATTCTTGGGAAGGAAAAATTTATTTTGTTTTTATGGATCCCTTATTTGATTTCCTTCCATACCTAGAATTAAAATATTCTATCAAATCTTTCCATACCTCAAGAGATCTTGCCATATCCTATTTTAGTTAATATTCAAAAATCTATGCCTTATTTAAGGCACATATTACACGCCTATTTCTATGCCAATGGGGTAGGATTTTTATTTTTATTTTGCTTCGTGATATTTTATTCTACTCCGTAAAATATACCAAAACAAAATCTTGGCTAATTAAGAAGCCAAATTTTCGAAAATCCCATGATTTATGCCTTAGAGCTTATTTTTGGTATTTCTTCTCCCCTACTCCATAATATTGTTTTATTTAATTGTGGAGAATAAATCTTACCAAATATTCTATTCTATTTACCTAAAGATCTTGTTGAGCACTATAAATAAGAGAAGCCCCAACCCTAGCCCCCACATTTTTCGTCCCCTCTTCTTCTCCATACTCTCTCAATTTTCTTCTACTTTACTCCAATAATCCTCCATCCTTTGTGAAGAATTAAAGTTTGATCCAAGAATTTTGAAGAACCGAGTCTAATACTTAACTTCTACCATTCGTTTTTCTCTTAAGGTATTTTTATATCCATCTTCTTAATTCTACTCAATCCTTCTTCTTTCTAACCGATTAATCGGTCTTCTTGAACCCTCATGCATCTTGGTTGAGTGAAAGTGAGATAAAAGGGGATATGGGAATATGTTTCATGTGTGTGCGTGTGCGTGTGTGTGTGTGTGCGAGACGTGTGTGTGTGTGTTGTGTTGGTGTAGTATGTGTTCGATGGCTAAATATCCTTGCGTAACATATGTCGATGTTAGATCTAGATTGGAGATGCGAATGGAACTTGTGTGATAAACATGATTTTGATTGATTAGTAATGATAAGATAAATCGATGGGAAAAGGGAAAGGTTTTGAGACATGCATGAGTAAGAGTAGTGTTGAACCTAATTTGTGATATGTGCCTATGTGATTAAAAGGTGAAACTTTGGTTGTGAAGCCGGATAACGGAAAAGCGAAACTACTTGAAATCTAAGCAGTCGAGGTGGGCTTTACTCTTAAAACTCTCTTTTATTTTGTCAAAAGTATTGATTGGTGTTATAAGGGTGGTTTAACTGTTATGTCATGCATATGCTTGTTTTATTGTGATATTGTGTGCCTGATGCCTATTTTGTGAGTTTGCTCCATTGGGCTATAGGGCTATGGATATGTTAAACGAATTCGGGTCTGAGTATGGGCTGCAAACCCTACCAGGCTGTGTACACGAGGGGATCGGGAGCCGTCCTTGCTAGTCGGCCGATCTCTTGGGCGAAAAGTGTGGCCACACTTTCGTCGCACCATGGAAAGATTGTGATTGTGGAATTTGATGAGAAAAGTGGGGAGTATGTTTGATTGGCCAATCTATGAAAATATATTTTGTGATACTCGTGATATTCTCTTATAACTGCTTAAAAACTCGAGTTCACTATGGTAAGGGTGGCATAACTTATAAAATGTTTTGGCAACGAGCTCACTGAGTATTTCAAAATACTCAGCCCTGCATGTGTTTTCCTTATGTGCAGGTTGGACGATGACGAGCGGTGGCGGGTGTTGAGCATGATAATTAATTAAGATGGTTGTTTTGAACTTCAAGCGTAGTTGTGTCTTCATACAGAGCTATTCTTTCTCTTGGTCGCTTTCCGCTGAGTTTTTGATACACTTATGTTTATTTTGAATATTTTGCACTCTCCTTTCGGTTTAGAGGCCTTAGACTATCTTGTGGTTTGTATCTTGAAAACTATGTCATACTCTGGAGATTCTTGAACGCCATATATATTATACCTTCCTTTTTCTTATTCAAGTTTCTAGGTGAAGTTGTTGTTTTAAATACTCTGATAGTTCTTTCTAATCTTTTGGTCAACACTCTTTAAATGAAACCCTAGCCTTTGTTCATTTCTTCGAGTCCGTTTGGTAGCAGTTGCCGCATTTATTGTACCCTAGGAGGGCGGGCTGTTACAGTATGAGTAGGAAATAGCACAACAGTGTTGTGCACAGTAAAGAATCTATTTCCGAGAGAGATCAGCTTTGATATATATATATATATATATATATATATAGGGGCGCACTATGGTCCATAAGGCAAATTCTGTCAAACATCAAAGCAAATCTCAGCCCTTGGATCCTCAGATTAGATGGTTGTGATCATAATACCCGAGATACATTATTACACTAAAAGCGTTACATTATAAACTAGGCTACATTATTAGACTGCACAATCTACATTATTAGACTACAGCGTGTTACATTATTAGCCGAGCTACATTATTAGACTACACGATCTACATTATTAGGTGACACGTGGCATTAATCTAACGGTTACATTACAGGATCCAATGGTTGAGATTTGCTTTGATTTTTGACAGAATTTCACTTATGGACCTGATCACATCCCTATATATATATATATATATATATATATATATAGGGGTGTACTAGTATAACAACTAATTTTAAAGTTACAACGTACATCCAACCACGTGCTGCCACATGGCACGAAAAATGCAATATTGTACACAGAAAAATGCAATACGCATTTGTAGAAGCTATAAATGAATTTCGGCAGATTGCATTTTTGTTATATGCAGATTGCATTTTTTATTGTTAAGTTTTGCATTTTAGATATTGACTGTTTAAATTGCATTTTATATATAGACGGATTGCATTTTTATATGTGAAAATGCAAAACTTAACAATAAAAAATGCAATTTATGTGAAAATGCATCAAAGCAAATCTCAGCCCTTGGATCCTCAGATTAGATGGTTGTGATCATAATACCCGAGATACATTATCACACTAAAAGCGTTACATTATAAACTAGGCTACATTATTAGACTGCACAATCTACATTATTAGACTACAGCGTGTTACATTATTAGCCGAGCTACATTATTAGACTACACGATCTACATTATTATGTGACACGTGGCATTAATCTAACGGTTACATTACAGGATCCAATGGTTGAGATTTGCTTTGATTTTTGACAGAATTTCACTTATGGACCTGATCACATCCCTATATATATATATATATATATATATATATATATATATAGGGGTGTACTAGTATAACAACTAATTTTAAAGTTACAACGTACATCCAACCACGTGCTGCCACATGGCACGAAAAATGCAATATTGTACACAGAAAAATGCAATACGCATTTGTAGAAGCTATAAATGAATTTCGGCAGATTGCATTTTTGTTATATGCAGATTGCATTTTTTATTGTTAAGTTTTGCATTTTAGATATTGACTGTTTAAATTGCATTTTATATATAGACGGATTGCATTTTTATATGTGAAAATGCAAAACTTAACAATAAAAAATGCAATTTATGTGAAAATGCAAAACCCAACACTATAAAATGCAATTTACATACAACAAAAATGCAATCTGCGAAAATGCATGTACAACTAGATTGCATTTTTGTGTTTAAAATATTGCATGTTTTGTGCCACATGGCAGCACCAGATTGGATGTACGTTGTGACTCTAATTAAGGGGGCACCCTAGTGCTCCCCTATATATATATATATATAGGGGTGCATTATAATGATAACCCCAATTTGTGTGATAACCCTATAACTAAATCTCCACCACACATTTTTAAAATATGTGGTATAGATTTAATCTAACAAAACTATCATTTTATCAAATAAAACTATCATTTTCGGATATATTAAGGGCAAAATTGTCATTTCGTTTTAAAATTTGGTGGGAAAGAAGGAAACTTGACTCAAACGTTCCATTCGATTTCTCACACACTCAAACCCTGCATCAATTTCTCTCACAATCAAACCCTCTGAATCGCGTTTCAAAGCCTTCGAATCGAAGGAAAAATCATCCGATTCTGGAAAATGTCGAAGGAAAACGATCAAGCATCATCGAAGAAAGGTTGGATGAAGTTTATTACTTATTTCACTTTTGATTTTGCTCGATTTTTTTAGATTCTGTAGTTTTTTAGTGTAGATATTTCTTATATTTATACAATATCATTCATGCATAACAATATTGAGAACAATCTATATATTTAGATTTACATTTTGCTATATGTGCTGCTGGTGTGTGTTTTTCTGTGTTTGTGTGTGTGTTTTGCTTTGTTTATGTGTGTTTTGCTGTGTGTGTGTGTTGCTATGTGTTTGGATGATCTGTTTAAATGTAGAAATTGTGCTTTTGCTTGATAAAATGATACTGTGGGTGCATAAAATGAAAGTTTCTGAAAATGATAAAATGATACTTTGTGAATAGTGTTTTGTTCTACTTAAGTGACAAGTTATGCCCTCTCTGCTTTTTTGAACTCATTGAAATTTAGAAAATGATAGTTTCAGAAGATAAAATGATAGTTTCATGGGATAAAATGATAGTTTCAGATTATAAAATGATAGTTTCATGGGATAATATGATACTTTATGTTTGTGTGTGTGTGTGTCCTGAGGCTACTGCTGCTGTGTTTGTGTGTGTTGTTGTGTGTGTCTCTGTGTTTTTGTGTGTGTGTGTGTTGCTATGTGTTTGGATGATCTATTTAAATGTAGAAATTGTGCTTTTGCTTGATAAATGATACTTTGGGTGCATAAAATGATAGTTTCTGAAAATGATAAAATGATAATTTGTGAATACTTTGACTTTATATAATTACATAAACTGTTTAACACACTGAAATCTTTTGTTTATTAGGTAAGAACATTCGTGATGTTGAATTCTTCTTTCTAGATTTTTCTGCTTCCTGAATATTTTGGTGCTTATTGCTTCCGCAGCCTTCGAAGAGTCCTGCGGCTCAAACGAGAAAGAAGTCCGCCACAAAGCGGAAAAAAACAAAAGCTGTTGTCGCTGACAGTGAACAGCCAGCGCCTGCTGTTAATGGTGCCCAGGAAGATGCCGCCCAACAGGCATGAAGTGCGTAGATGGTGAAGCCAAGCGCGAGCATGATAGGATCTCTAACTGAAACTCAGCGCTTGTTTTAATTACCATACTTCAGCATAGATTCTGTTGGTAGACATTTACTTATGTAGGCTTTAAACATTATTTTGCCATTGTTTGTGGTTCAATTTGAACTAGATTAGACTTTTCATTTGTAGGTCTGTGCAATGTGAAGAGAACTCTTCTGTATTGTTCAATTGAAATTTATTGTTCAATTGAAATTATTTTGGAAGCCCTCTTCAAAGATAGTTTGTCATAGAAGTTTCCTTGTAGATGTAAACCGTTGTAGAAACTCTGTTCCAAGGTTGCTCATTTTATCAGCCAAAAAGTATCATGTTATCAGACAAAAGTATCATTTTATTAGTAAAAAGTATCATTTTATCAACTACTATGACTATCATTTTATCAGCTATGACTATCATTTTATCAGCCAAAAGTATCATTTTATCAGCCAAAAGTATCATTTTATCACCTATGACTATCATTTTATCAGCTATGACACGCCTGAAAAGTATCATTTTATCAGCCAAAAGTATCATTTTATCAGATATAACTATCATTTTATCAGCCAAAAGTATCATTTTATCAGCTATGACTATCATTTTATCAGCCAAAAGTATCATTTTATCACCTAGGACTATCATTTTATCAGCTATGACACGTCTGAAAAGTATCATTTTATCAGCTATGACTATCATTTTATCAGCCCAAAGTATCATTTTATCATAGTATCATTTTATCCGACAAAACTATCATGTTATGCAGTAAACCTAATATTTATAAGCCAAAAGTAACATTTGAACACATAATCGACAATACATAATATAATCAAATAAGAATTTCAGTACATCAGAAACATAAACCAATCGACAACTAATATTAATCTAAAATCAAATTCAATACATGAATATGAACACAATCAATAATGATTGTTACCTTCGTTATTTGCTACAAATTTCATCGAAGCAAATTTTCACAGCAATTGAAGAGGTAATCAATGAAAATAAGAACGCAAAATTCAAAACATCTTCCCGATCACAATTATGCGAGAAATATGGAAACAAAATCTGGAGACTACGGAATAATGAACAAATCGAAGAAAATCTGGAGATGTTGAAATAAAATAGGCGAGAAATATGGAAGATGGAGATGAGAGAATCGATCTGTTAATTGTGAAGATGAAGATGAAGATGAAGGTGAGAGAATTGAGTTCAAACAGAATGAAAGCGTGAATCGCGCGTTTAGAGTAAAATTCAGAAATTAAATGAGGAAATTATATTTTTACCTCTCTGCGCCTTTTTTATGAAGTAAATCTAAGTTTGAATCTCAACCACAAGATTATCAAATATGTGTGGTCCAGATTTGGTTATAGAGTTATTATGTGATTTGGGGATTATGATATGATCACATCTCTCTCTCTCTCTCTCTCTATATATATATATATATATAGAGAGAGAGAGAGAGAGTCCCGTTATCCACAAATCCACTCTTAAAGACCGAACCACCGAACCCTACCAAATTAGGGCTTTTAGATCTAGTTTTTTATGGATAAGATACAGAAATTTATAAATTATTTTCGCCTTCATCACGAACCTATTTTAATTCATCTGAAGGTAAATAAGTCATACTAACATGTTACGAAGATTTAACTTCGTTCCAGAATATATTACTTCGTTCTAGTAGGTTTTTACTTCATTCTAGTAGGTTTTTACTTCATTCCAGTACGTAAATGTGGTTTCGCCGTCGCGTGCCGTTCTTTCTCTCTACAATATCTATCACCAACGCCATGGCGCTAATATGGTTTAATAAACACATGGAATAATGTAATAAATTATTGGAATAAAGTATGTGCAGAAGCATTTGAAGTCCTACGGGAATGAAGTAAAAATCTTATCCAATGAAGTAATAACGTTTCTGAATGAAGTAATAAACTCACTTGAATAAATTGCATTTTTAAATGTTAATCAAGCAAAATCCCACGTCAATGAATTTGAATGAAGCATATGTTGAATCATTTTAAAACCTATTGGAAGCAAGTAAAAACATGTTGTAGTTTCAAGGTATTACGTACAGAATGAAGTAATAAACCTATATAATGAAGTAAAATGGGCTTGTAATGAAGTCGAAAAAATTTTCACAGCAGCACATCTCATCAAAAAAACTAGATCTAATGGCCCAGATTTGGTCTCTTGTTCGGTCTTTAAAATTGGTTCGACATTGATCACAACTCTATAATGTCGAACCAATTTTAAAGACCGAACTAGAGACCAAATCTGGGCCATAAGATCTAGTTTTTTGATGAGATATGTTGCTGTGTAAATTTTTTTCACTCTTCATTACAAGCCAATTCTACTTCATTGTATAGGTTTATTACTTCATTCTGTACGTAATGCATTGAAACTACAACATGTTTTTACTTGCTTCAAGTAGGTTTTGAAATGATTCAACATATGCTTCGTTCGAATTCATTGACATGAGTTTTTACTTTATTCACATTAAAAAATGCAATTTATTCAAGTGAATTTATTACTTCATTCAGAAACGTTATTACTTCATTAGATAAGGTTTTTACTTCATTCCAGTAGGACTTCAAATGCTTCTACACATACTTCATTCATATAATTTATTATATTATTCCATGTGTTTATTACACCATATCAGCGTCGTAGCGGTGGTGATAGATATTGTAGAGAGAAAGAACGTACGCGACGACGAAACTGCATTTACGTACTAGAATGAAGTAATAATCCTATTATAATGAAGTAAAAACCTATCGGAATGAAGTAATATATTCTGAAATGAAGTTAAATATTCGTAACGTGTTAGTATGACTTATTTACCTTCGGATGAATAATAAAAGACTGGTGATGAAGGAGAAAATAATTTATACATTTTTAAATCTCATCCATAAAAAACTAGATCTAAAAATCCTAATTTGGTATGGTTCGGTGGTTCGGTCTTTAAGAGTGGGTTTGTGGATAATGAGACTCTATATATATATATATAGGGATGTGTTAATATGACAACCCTCTTTATTGTAACACCATACCACAATTTTAGGCCATTGGATCTGAAAATCGTGTGCTTGTCATGCTGCCACGTGTAAAAACACGGAGGGGTAAAATAGGAAATTTCTAATTTTACGTTACCAGATTGCAGTGTTGTTCATTGAACATTGCAGTCTTACCACAACAATATTGCAGTTTACCACGACTGCAATATCTAATACGGTAGACTGCAATATCTAATACAGTAGACTGCAAACCCGTGTTTTTTCACGAAACTTAATCCTAGACGTCTATAAATGAGATCTAACGGACTATATTGGTGGTATGATGTTATCCTAACTATGCTGGCACCCTAGTGCACCCCTATATATATATATATATAGTCCCATTATCCACAAATCCACTCTTAAAGACCAAACTACCGAACCCTACCAAATTAGGGCTTTTAGATCTAGTTTTTTATGGATAAGATACAGAAATTTATAAATTATTTTTTGCTTCATCACGAGCCTATTTTAATTCATCTGAAGGTAAATAAGTCATACTAACATGTTACGAAGATTTAACTTCGTTCCAGAATATATTACTTCATTCTAGTAGGTTATTACTTCATTCTAGTAGGTTTTTACTTCATTCCAGTAGGTTTTTACTTCATTCCAGTACGTAAATGTGGTTTCGCCGTCGCGTGCCGTTCTTTCTCTCTACAATATCTATCACCAACGTCATGGCGCTAATATGGTTTAATAAACACATGGAATAATGTAATAAATTATTGGAATGAAGGATGTGTAGAAGCATTTGAAGTACAGAATGAAGTAATAAACCTATATAATGAAGTAAAATGGACTTGTAATGAAGCCGAAAAAATTTTCACAGCAGCACATCTCATCAAAAAAACTAGATCTAATGGCCCAGATTTGGTCTCTAGTTCGGTCTTTAAAATTGGTTCGACATTGATCACAACTCTCTATATATATATTTATTTATTTTTTAATTATGAAATGACTTGTTGGTCGGCCTCATCATATGACCGATAAACTTGGTCTAATTGTCAGGCATTGTATACTTATTCGCATTATCAAATATAAGTACCTTTGGAAAAACTCTAGATGCAAATTTAGGAAAAGAATTGTAAATGGCAGAAATTCGGAAAATCTAATTACAAATTACAGCAGAAGAAAAAGAATAAAAATATAAGTAGGAACATCATAGTATTCCATGAGTGCTCATTTTTAAATAAAGGTTGATAATTTAATATGCCAACAATATTTGATGTGTCGTTCCAAACTTACCGTGCTCACACTCTCGTCTTTGTATCTACTTAAACAGGCAGATATTGCAAGTCTTTTTTGCTGTAAATAATGAAGAAATAAAATGAGAAAAGATGAAGACAAGTAAGATGATTGAATAAAGAAATTGGATATCTGGTTTGTGATAATCAATTAGCTATCCAATAAAATAATTGAAGTACTCCATGTACTAGTCTACTTTATACAGTATTATACAAAAAAGTCAACATACGTACGAGCACCGATAATGACATTAATTAAAATATTTAGAGCATCCGCAGCGGTGCTCTTAGCACCGTCCGTCCGTCCGTGCCGCTGAGCATCCGTCGTCTGTCCGCCGCTGCAGCTCGTCCGTTCGTGCCAGCGGCACGGACATGCTCTTAGCTAAGAGCACATCCATGCCGCTGAGCATCCATACGTGGCAACGTCTGATTGGCCAATGGCTAATTCGATTTTTTATTTTTATTTTTTTAAAATTCGAAATTTATTTAAAAAAATGTTTTTAAATAAAAAAAAAATATTTTTCCACTTCCCAAAAAATTATATTCGTTTTCTACCCACTTTTAATTTATTTTTCAATTTTTTTCCACAAAATTCACATTTTCATCTATAAATACCTCCACTTCAACACCAAAAAATCACATTCTCTCATCTTATTTTTTTATTTTATCATCTACATTCTCTCATCTTTTTTCTCATATTCTCATCTTTGTAGGATTTTAATTATGTATTTTTTTTATTTTCTAGGATTTTAATTATGTATTTTTATTTTTAAAGATTTTAATTATGTAATTTTTATTTTTTAGGATTTTAATTATGTAATTTTTATTTTTGAATGTATTTTTATAATGTAGAAATGTTTTTAATAATTGGAGTATTTAAATTGAATAATAGAATGGTGGGACCTTTGATCTTGTCCTTAGCTAAGAGCACGGATGTGAGTGTTGTGCTCTTAGCTAAGGACAAGGAGTAAAAGTGGGTCCGAGCCCACTTCCATGCTCTTAGCTAAGAGCACGGATGAGAATGCTCTTACAACTATTTCAACTTTTATTACTAGCTAAGAGCACGGATAGGGCCATTTCAACTTTTATTACTGAATCCGCACATTCTATTTAAATTGTATACTTCCTTGTAAATATACTATGGTTTTTATTTAGATAACACTGTTATGTACTGTACTAGGCCATAGCCCAGACCATACATTTGCCTCGTTAGGCCCAATTAAATTGAAAAACATAAGAAAAAGTCAATGGACCGCATGCATGCAACGAGGGGGGAATATCGCATCCGTCCCTTATTAAGTGTCACATTTAGTGTGAGCGCGAGTTTTAAGAAATGTAAAGAAAACTAAGTTGAATAAGTTAGTAAACTATGAGTCACACTTTTATGTATTAGTTTTAGAGTAAAGGCTAAAATTGGTCCTGAACATATGGTCATTTTACGATTTTTGTCCTAAATTTTATCTTTTTTATTTTTTGGTCCTGCACATTTCAAATCGGATCACAATTGGTCCTCCGTCAATAGTTTCGTTAATTTTATAACGGTCAACGGGTTAAACCCAATTTTGACCAAATTAACTTTTAATTTTGATATTTTACTCCCCCTAATTAATTCCCTAATTAGACTAGTTCCCGGCGCTCCCGGTGCGGAGCCGGAGGGCTCGTTTGCGATGGAGATGGAGCAGGAGACGTCGGCTTCAACAGAGCCGGGGCTGGAACCGAAGCCGGAGGGGAAGCAACCAGAGCCGGCGTAGGTGCAACCGGTGGAGGAGGAGATGGCACCGGAGGCGGCGGCGAGGCGGGAGGAGGAACTGCCGGCGGAGGTGACGCTGGCAGTGGTGTGCTAAACGGAGGAGGAGCAGCGACGGGTGTAGCAACAGGTGGCGGAGAACTAACCACCGGCGGAGGCGCGGAGACTGGCGGTGGTGTTGAAACCGGAGGCGGCGTTGCTGCTGGAGGCGTCGGAGTGGTCACCGGAGGCGGACTAGCGGTGGGAGGAGTGGGAGTGGGCGGGGAATTGGTGGCGGTAGGAGAATTCGCCGACGATTGGCCGCTGACGGTGGCGACTCCAATGCAGATGGTGTTCCTTCTCTACAAGTGCCGCATCAAGCGTATGGATGAGTCACAGAAGCTTGCTGGAGGGAACTCGCGAAGGATGAATGAGCCGGCAATTCCTCCTCCCGCCTCGCCCCCGCCTCCGGTGCCATCTCCTCCTCCACCGGTTGCACCTACGCCGGCTCTGGTTGTTTCCCCTCCGGCTTCGGTTCCAGCCCCGGCTCTGTTGAAGCCGACGTCTCCTGCTCCATCTCCATCGCAAACGAGCCCTCCGGCTCCGCCGCCGGGAGCGCGGGGACCTAGTCTAATTAGGGAATTAATTAGGGGGAGTAAAATATCAAAATTAAAAGTTAATTTGGTCAAAATTGGGTTTAACCCGTTGACCGTTATAAAATTAACGGAACTATTGACGGAGGACCAATTGTGACCCGATTTGAAATTTGCAGGACCAAAAAATCAAAAAGATAAAGTTTAGGACCAAAATCGTAAAATGATCATATGTTCAGGACCAGTATTGGCCTTTACTCTTAGTTTTATAATAAAATGAATGTGACTATGTGTGGTCTATTCACCATTTATAGTAAAATTATGAAGGTGAGTTTAAATTAAATTGAAATTGTATTGAATTAAAAGAAATTGAATTACAGTAAATTTTAATAAAAGAATTGGTGAGAGAAAATTTGGAAATCTATAGTGAGTTTGTTGTGATTATCCAAATACCTATCTAAAATGCAGAAATCTAGAAGAAACGACAAAATTAAAAGAAATAGTACTCCCCCACCATTGAATCTTTTTATCTGCTTTTCGAAATACTATAATAGGCTAATAATGCTCCAAGTAGCACTCCGCCCATGACGACCGCCCTGCTCGAAACATCCCATATCGCTCCGCCGCCGCAAGCAGCCGCGGCGCAGTCGCTGCCCCTCACCTTCATCGACATCATATGGATAACTTTCCACCCCATCCGCCGCCTCCTCTTCTACGAATTCCCTTGCTCAAAGCCTCATTTCTCACAATCAATCATTCCCAAACTCAAACAATCCCTCTCACTCACTCTCAAACACTTCTTCCCTCTCGCCGGCGCCATCTCCTACCCTCTCAATTCCGCCGATTTGCCACAACTCCGATACACCCCCGGCGACTCTGTCTCGCTAACCGTTTGCGAATCGAGCCACGATTTCGACGATCTCGTCGCGAACCACGCTCGAGATTCGGATAAATTCTACGACCTAATCCCTAATTTGCCGCCGATTACTGTCGAATCCGATTTCAAATTACTCAAAGTCCTAGCTCTGCAGGTCACTCTGTTTCCCGGCCGCGGACTCTGCATAGGCGTCGCGAACCACCACTCCGCCGGCGACGCCACCTCCATCGCCGCCTTCTTACGGCGCTGGTCTTCGATCTGTAAAATTGACTCTGAAATTGAATCTCCGCCACTATTCGATAGATCTCTATTCAATTATCCTCCAAAATTGGACGCTCTTTACTGGAACCTAGTCAAACAATTTCCATTCACGCAGCCGTCCTTTCCTCTGCCGACTAATCGCGTCCGAGCTACGTACGTTCTGAGCAAATCGGATCTGGAGAAGCTCAAGTTCTCGATTCAATCAGCCAATCCAGATTTAGGCGGCGTATCTTCCTTTGTAGCTATGGCTGCTTATGTGTGGTCATGTTTCGTAAAAACGAGTGCAGTCGAAGAAGACGGAGACGAAAACGGGGATCGCCTGGAGTATTTTATGGCGGCAATCGATTTACGAGGTCGTATCGAGCCGGTGGTTCCAGAGAATTACTTTGGGAACTGTTTAACGTACGGACTGGGGAGAGAGCGGCGCGTGGAGCTGGGTGCGGAGGATGGATTGTTTGCGGCAGCGAGGGCGGTTGCGAAGGCGATTAGGGAGAGGTTGAGTGAGAAGGAGAAGATTCTGGAAGATGCGGAGAATTGGATCAGTGAAACGGCGGAGGTGGCGGAGATGAAGTTGGGAGTGTCTGGGTCGGCAAGAGTGGACCTGTATGGGATGGATTTCGGATTGGGGAGGGCGAGGAAGGTGGAAGTGTTGTCGATTGATGGGGAGAAGTATGCAATGTCGGTGTGTAAGGCTAGAGATTTGGAGGGAGGTTTGGAGATTGGAATGTCTTTGCCCAAGATGAGAATGGATGCTTTTGCTACCTGTTTTCATCATGGAATCAAGAATTTCTGAATTTTCAACCCTTTGTTTCATGAATAATTTTAATTTTAGTTGAGTCTCGTATTCGTATACTATATCTCTACCTAATATTTCCTTCAAGTGCATGTAATAACTTCATCGTGCCATAGTGTTAATGCATGTATTTTTACTATGCAAAAATCGTTGAATGATCCAACGTGCAATCTCTCTATTTTATTATTCAATTTGTCCCACCAACTTCATTACCTACGGTACTAGTACTCTTTATATGTTTTAAAATACATATAGTCCATTTTTAAAATTTGATCCGTACAATAATTAAGTATGATTTACATTTTTCAAATAACATCAAATTTTTTAGTAAGTAAAAAATTGGAATTTGACTTATATGCATGGAGGAATAATAACTTCTGCCAACGATCTTATATTACATCTTTAATAATCATCAAAGAAAAGTGACTCTAGGCTGTGAGATAAGAGGGTGAACGTTATTAAGGAGGAGCGTGCAAGTTTGGAAAGACTTATTGCACGAACCATTACTATGGCTAAGAATGTGGAGATGGCTAGTTTAGTTGATGAAGTAGGTAGTGGAGGGGATAGGCCGCCTACTTTTGTGGGTAGGAGGCCTCCTCTATTCATATAACCAAAATTAAATACGGATGTTGTCTGTGTGGCGCGGCGCAGTTGGTTTTGGAGGGGCAGAGTTGCAAAAATAGGCAAAAATTGAATCTCACTACTGTTGTTTAGTTGCAACATCTCTCGCACACAAATGTGAGGTCTTGGAAGGTGGGCTTCTGACAGGACTGTGAGTTACGGCCTTCCCCCTTAGCAGGCCACTGCGTATCGTAATTAAACACCCTTTACAATACTATTGGGGCCCTTGGGTTTGGGATTTTGACCTTTTTTGCAAGAAGAGTAAAGTTAAATACAGATGTCTAATTGGAAGGAGGATTATGTGCATTTGGCAGACTCCTGATTCTAGATGTGGTGGAAATTAAAAGGTTGCTAAAACTATGGTGTTTGCTCTAATTTGACTACCGCGGTACGAAGTTTATTTATATTTTATGGTAGTCGAAAATTAGATTCAGAAAGTGATAGTTTGTTGAGCTTTCAATGGTTACTGGTGCTTTCATATTTCACTTAATTGTTGGTCCATGTGAAGAGGGTACAAAGAATTTGCCAAGATTTGTGGTGATCAAGCGCATGCAAAGAGAGGGAAATTTCACTGTTGATTCTTTCAAGAAAGACATTCATATGCGTAGAATTTCTTACTAGATTTCTCTTATTTTCATTAGTTTATCCGTAGTCGGCCTTTGTCTACTTTCTTGGTATCCACAATAGGGAGGCCGAAGCGGCCGCCCCGGAGTCGGGGTGGCGCAGTTCCCGAGTAGACGGCGTGGGTGCGCCGATTTCGAATTTTTCATTTTTTTTTATTTTTCGTTTTGAAATCAGTAGAATGAGAGGAAGAGAGAAAGAGGAGAAGAATGAGGAAGAAGATATATAAGTAGGGTTTTGATTTGATTAGATTTGGGCTTTTTTAAATAAGGAAGAATATAGGTTAATTTTGGGCTTTTTTAAATGGGTTTTGATTACTTCAGTCAAATGAGTCAATCAAAATTATTTGGTTTTTGGTTATTAGTTTTAATTTTTTATTTAATTATATGTTTTTTCTAAGTAATTATTTTTAGTCCGATAATTTTAGTTCTAATTGAATTAAAATGTATAAAAAATAAAATAAATTGAAATGTGGCCAAAAAGTGTCCACTATTGCTGTGAAAACCTTTTTTGTGGTGGTGGACAAATCAGAAGTGACTAAGGACAAAAAAAAGTTGGCTTGTCCAAGGAAGTGTTCCTCCCAGGGTACTAAAAAAAAATAAAAGTTTAATATTCTTTCGCTGCAATGCAGACGAAATGGTGTATAAAAACAACAGCCCAATTTATTAGAGCATCCACTATAGGTGGATGCTTTTTGGTGGACAATTTTTTTTTTTTGTCCATAGCCCCATTTTATTTGTCCACAGCCACAAAAAAAAGTGTCCGCAGCAATAGTTGGTGCGGACACTTTTTGGTGGACAAATTTCACTTTATTTTAGTTGTTGTATTTTATAATTCAATTAACAATTAAAATTATTGGACTATAATTAGACAAAAACGGCTAGTGCAATAAAATTAAAATTGAAAACTAAATTTTCGTCGGATTAAAGTGAGGGGAAAATTACAACGAAACTTTGATCTACGGAAAATCACACATGTTCTTCACGCTACGCCGCCTCCCCTACGTGCCCAGATCTCTTCAATCAAATCGACCTGGAGTTGGTCGTGTGTTGTGCTCCTGCGTATATCAGCGAAACGTTGGATCGGATATTCATTACTACGTGGTACACCCATCTGTATCGGCGCGGAGGCAACGCCGTGACTTGTACTTGCACCATCTTCCGGCGCCCAACGTTCTGCAGCAAATCCTTCATCTTCTATTATCATATTGTGCAATATGATACATGCTACCATAATATCCGCGACATCATCTTCGTGCCTGAAGCGTGCAGTGTGTTTGTTTGCTTTGTCTCTTCCTAGTGCTTGTAAAATTATCAAGCCTCCTAGATCCAGCGAATCGACTAGATCGCAGGGTCTAGGAACTCGCGGAACTGGAGAAATTCGGTCGTTGGATACACAGAACACTCCTTCAAAACCCTCAACCACAAATACTAAAATTTAGCACAGGGAAGTAGGGATCGATCCCACAGAGATGGATGCGTAATGATTATGCATAGAGATCTGGAAACTATTTTTTTGGTTTGGCTGCTGCCACGCATTTTTTGGGTTGAGGAAATTAAACTAGGTTTGGAAATGAACTCTGCTATGCTAACAGCTAAATCTAGGCAGAAATGAATATTGCATGAAAACTACGACTAGACAATCACTAGATCTAAAGACTCGTAACTAATTTACCTAGACCAGGGAATTTAAAATGCAAGTGGGACCCAAAGCTGAAAAAGTAAATACGGACGAAAAGAAAAGCTGCAGAATAACTAACTAAAGCATCAACTGAAAAAATGACTTCATCTTCTCCGATGGACTCGCAAGAACACTCGGTAAATTTAATTTGACGCGATTCGGAAACAAACAATCAGATTCAAAACATGCAGGTGACATACGAAAAGATAACAGAAAAATCTACGCCACTAGACGAAGCCTAACAGAAACAGAGCATAACCCTTGAAATTCATGCACAAATCTATCTCCCCTGCTCAGATCCAAAACTCGGATGCTAAATCCACTCCGGATCCAAGCATCCGACACAAAACTCCAACCAAAAACAGCTCCATAACAACAGATTTGGATTCTCCACAGATCAACAACAACAAATACAGATCAACCATCAAACTCCCAGATCAAACACTATGTCGACAGAGAAAATAGCTCAACATAAATCAACTCCAAAACAGCGGAAATGAAACCAACAGAAATGCATAGGAAATTAAGCAACATCAACAGCAGATTCGACTCCCGAAAGTGAAGTTCGAAACAAGAAACAACAAACTGAAATTAAAATGATTGTATCTTCGCCCTCACGCGGACGGTGTTACGTCGGAACTACTGAACTCAAAACGACCCCCTTAACTACCCCGAATTCCCATTTCCAAGTGTGTGTGTGAGTGCTGAGAGTGAGCAAAAAACAAAAAAAACGTCCTTTTTTTCGTGCTGCACACTCCTCCATTTATAGGCGTTGAGGTGGGGCCCAGCGAGGTATAGATAGACCTTGTTGCCCTCAGCTATTAACTCCCTTCCTCTAGCCTTCTTTTCCTTCAGTTTTGATCAATTTCTGCTCTGTTCCCCGCTAGACTGTTTCCTCCAGTATCTCCTGGATCTAGCGCTTTATCACACACCTGGCTTAATCAAACATGTTAGACCCAGCAGAAATGTGATGCTTTTCACTATATAACCAATGCATGAAATTAGCCTTATCAGTGCCACACTCGTGCCGGGCAGCGTAGAATGGCCCATCGCGCTTGGAGCACACCAAAAGCTCGCTCAACATCTTTCCTAGCGGCCTCTTGTTTTCGCGCAAAATATTGTCTCTTCGCTCTAGCGGTTGGCGAAGTGTCTTGACGAATACGGGCCAACGAGGGTATATTCCATTTGCCAAATAGTATCCCCTGCGATACTGCGTGCCATTTGCTACAAAACTGATCTGCGGACCCTCTCCCCGGCACTCATCATTGAAGATAGGCGACGACTGCAGAACGTTGATGTCGTTGTTCGAACCTGCAACACCGAAATACGCATGCCAGATCCGCAAACGGTAGTCAGCAACGGCTTCGAGGATCATCGACGTATGTTTCTGCTTGAAACCGGTAGTGAACTGGCCTTTCCACGCCACCGGCAGTTTTTCCACTCCCAATGCATGCAATCAATGTTGCCCATCATGCCTGGGAAATTGTGCACCGCACCGTGCATATCTAGCAGTCTCTGGCACTCATCAGGGGTTGGCTTTCATAGGAACTCCGGACCAAAGACTTCCCGAATGCCCTTACAAAACTGCCGGAGCACAGTTAGACTAGTCGTCTCACCCATCTGTAGGTATTCGTCGAACATATCAGCCGGTCCGGCATAGGCAAGCTGCCTAATTGCAGAGGTGCATTTATGCAAAGTAGACAGCCCGATTCGGCCAGTGCAATCACTCCGGAGAGTGAAGCACTCGAACCGATCCGTCAATGTCGTCGCTATATGGGTAAAGAGCGGTCGCGACATTCTGAAACGCCGACGAAAAATCTCAGCCGGGCAACGAGGGTCAGCGCTAAAGTAGTCGGCCATAAGCCGCTCAGCCGCTCCGACATGGTCCCGTGGGATTGTCCGACGATGACGAATCTCATGAGGGATCGCCGCCGCCGCCGCCGCCTCCTCGTTGGCCTCCCTCTGCACCTCTTGAATTAAAGAATCCCATGCTTGATTCCACAAATCATCCATAATCGAAATGTTTTTAGAGATAGAAAATTTGGATAGAAAGTGAAGATGTGTGTGGAGAGAAGATGAAAATGGGAGGAATATTTATAAAAAAACCTTTATAAATTCGAAAAAAAAAAAATTTATTAAAACCGGCGACCGCCGCGCCGGCGTCGCCGCACAATAGATAGGCGCGGCGGCCGCCGCGCTTCTCTCTCCATCGCCCCGTCCTCGCCGCAAACGCGGCGAATTGCCGTCCGCCCCCGAAAATTCGTTCGCCCGCGGGGCGGACGCCCCCTCCCCTATAGACCGCCGCGGCTAAGCCGCAATGGGGGCGGCCGGCGCGCCGCCCCTATAGTGGATGCTCTTAGTACTACTCTTTTACTTAATATTGTGACTTGTCACTTCCGCTCATCCCACGTAAAAATCATATTTCATTTTTTTATCATAAATGGTAATTAGGTCTCATATTCCACTAACTCAATTCAATCATATTATTATATTATAAAATCAATATAAAAAAATAAATCTCATAAAAAAGTGAATATGTTCCCACACCAAATATGATTAATATTGTGGGACAGAGAGAGTATGATTATTAATCGTAGAGTGATTAAAAAGTACTCCATTGAATACATATTTATGCACTTATATCATAATAAAAGGTGAGGTGTGTTATATTGCTAACTTTTTAAGTTGCTAAGTCTGTTAACTCATCGATGCAGTGTATTAAAAATATCAACACGATGTTATTAAAATGTCAACATATAATATCAACACATTATATTAAAATGTCAATAGAATAATGTGTTGGCATTTTTAATACACCATGTAGATGAGTTAACAGAATAAACAACTTAAGAAAGTTAGTAATTAATCACTACTCTGATTATATTATACTCCCTCTGTTAAAATCCATACCGTCCACAATGGGACTCTTTTTATGGACGGAGGGGGTATAATTATACCTTTCAACAATAGTATTATTATTATTAGTGATATATAAAGTGTAACTCAATTCTTAATGATACAAAAATGATTGAAGTTTTAAATAATGAAAAAGAGAGGAAAAAAAGAGAAAAAAAAAAAATATTAAGAAACTAAGCAAATCGATGTCCACATACTAAAATGATAAAATCACATGCAACGAGAAAGAAATGACATTGATCGAAAATTGAAAAAAATCCTATAAATTGTTGAGTGATTGCTGAAAAACGGCGGCAAATGCATCCAAGAATTGGCGAGGTCTGGACAATCCAATCTCCAATCCTCCTTGAAAATCCCTCGACTTACAAAGCGACATCGACGTGTCGCTGTCGATCGACGGCGACTCGAACTTGTTCGGCCGCCCCCACCCGTAGTCCACTTCATACAGATCGAACTTGGGCGACCCCGCCACCCCGAACAGCCTCTTCCCGATCAATTCCCCGAACTCCCTCGGCCACTCCTCCGCCCCCTCCAGAATCCCCTTCTCGTTGTACACCCTCCTCTCTATCGCTCCGGCGATGCTCTCCGCCGCCGCCGCCACCCCTCCCTCCCCCCTCAGCTCCCCGCTCCCCGCCTCCGCCTTCACGAACGCCAGGCAGTTCCCGAAGTACCCCGCCGGCAGCGCCGCCCGCAGCCTCCCCCGGCAGTCCGCCGCGAAGCAGAAATACTCCGCCTCGTCGGCCGGCGGCGGCGCCGCCTCCGCTGCCGCCAGGCAGCTCCACACGAAGGCGCAGGCGGCGACGAACGTCGTCGGCCGGATCTCCGGCCGACGGCCTTGCACGTGGATTTTCAGGCGGCGGATGTCGTCGGCGGTGAGGGTAAAGGTTGCCCGGTGTTTATTTAGAGGGAACGTGACCGGCGGCGACTCGACTGCGCGTGATTTTTTCATCAAATTCCAGTAGTGTGAATCGAGGCCGGCGGGATCGGCCACGGCGGATCTATCGAAGGACGGCAGCAGCGAGGTATTCTCGATTTGGGCGGAGTTTTTGGTGGCGGCGGCCCATGCTTTGATGAATTGGACGACGGAGCTGGCGTCGCCGATGGCGTGGTGGTTGGTGAAGCCTAGGCAAATGCCTTGATCGGGAAAAAGTGTGATTTGGAGAGCTAGAACGGAGAAAACGACGTCGTCGGAGGATTGCAGCGGCGGCGGGAGGTGGGGGACGCAGGCGTGGAAGTCGTCGGCGTTGCGGGGGTGGTTGGCGGTGAGGTGGGAGAAGTCGAGGTCGGATTCGGCGACGGTGAGGGAGACGGAGTCGCCGGGAGAGAAGCGGGCGAAGGGGGGATCGGAGTCGGAGGTGAGGGGGAGGGTGATTTTGCCGGTGAGAGGGGGGAAGTGGAATAGGGTTTGGGATAGGGAGTGTTTGATTTGGGGGAGAATGGATTGGAGGAAATGGGATTTGGAGCAAGGGTGGTTGAAGAAGAGGAGGCGGTGGACGGGGTGGAAGTAGAGCCAGGTGATGTCGAAGTGGAGGAGGGGGAGGGTTAGCTCCGGTGTGTGCGGCGGCGGCTGGATGGTGCAGCGCTCCAGCACGGTGGACATGGTGGTGGTGGGATGGCAGTGGGAGTTGAGGGGGTTATATATAATTCGATTTCGTTTAGTTAAGTTGAAATTTGCGATATTAATTTGGCAATATTCGATTAAGAAAGTAGTAATATTAGAAAGTGAGTGGGTTGGCGAATATTAAATTATGATTTACTACTATGTATACGTATCTTTGAAGTTCTCAAGGTATAAATTCTATTTTAATTTGGCTACTTGATAATTGATATAACATGGGATGCACTTAAAAAACTACTACTAGTATCACTTATATGAATATGAAATTTATGCATCGACCTGTCGCATCCACAGCTGTTGGCGGAATCTTGCTAGTGGATTTGGTATGGTGCTTTATTACTTAATCAATTGCAGTGACTTCATAATCCACCTAACCCCATTTTAATTTAATCATTATTAGTGGAAGAATTCATAGGAAACTTCTTAGGGTCGTGCAACCATATCTGAGAAATGATATTGCTGGACTCTTATCGAATTAAAAAAAGGATAAAAATCAAGTTATATGGTTAAAACTTGACCATCGCCAAAAACCACCACCGCATAACGCTATTGCCGATATGTGACAAATATTAATATAGACCGGAGTTTAAATCCTAAAGGGGTTGAATTCCTTTTTAATGCAGTAGAGGGGTTTATTTTTTTTAAATCATAAAGGGGTCGAAGTGAGTGAATCGTTGAGAGAGAGAGAGACGTTTTAGTGTTGGTGTTGAAAGAATTGTAGTGATTGAGAGAGAAATCGACGGGTTGTATTTCATTTTAATTTTTTATATTATTTATTTAATTTTAATTTTAAATGGATATTTGTTAAAATAATTAGAAGATTAGTTAGTGACTTAAAAATCAGAATTAAGAGTTTAATTTGGTCAAAATCGGGATTAAACTCGTTGACTGTTAGTTTTTAACGGAACTATTGACAGGAGGACCAAAATGATCAAATTTCCATATATACAGGACCAAAAAATCCAAAAGATAAAATTTATAACCAAAAAGGTAAAATGATCATATGTTCAGTACCAATTTTGGTCTTTACTTAATAAAAGTATTCACGCTGTCACCCATAATTTTTTTTTTTTTTATTCACCCTTACCTACACATCGGCTCTAAGACATTGAAAACAAAACAGTTAACTGAAATAACTACCACTCCAATTTTAGGCATTTTCCTTAATTTACAATCATGGTAACTATAATTCCTACGAATATAACTCAATCTTCATTGCACAAACAACCTACGACAAATCGAACAATCATTAATTTGCAAACTTTCTTGATTTGATGTCGAGCACGTCTCTTTCATGCTTGTTAGTTTTAAACAGATTCGATATAGTCCTCAGCAAAATTTCCAGTGAGATTCCTATTTTTGAATTGTTGTTTTGTTTTTTTAGAGAAAATGATTTTTTTCTGTATATATAAGAATATTTCATCATGGATCTGTTTATGAATTGTTGTTATATCTTTTATGATTAGTTATGGTTAGCATGTGATCTAAATAACTCTATCATCAGATATTTTCTTGATTTAAACACATGATCTTGGATCATAGAGCAAAATTTGAAGGGAATTAAACCATGCGTGACATTAATTCTTATGCTTTTATCTTTTCATATAAATCGTTTCGAGACGAACTACAAATTCTTGGTGAAATGAATAAAAGAGTATATAAACTTTGATTGCAGATGGAGGTAGGATTGGCATTACCGGACGAATTTGAGAACTTTATCGCAAAATTTTACATCCCTACCTACATCCTTGTTCCTGAGGGGAGGGCAGAGCGCTTGCCCGACGTGCCTGAAAGCCCCGTGTTAGTATTCATCAACTCCAAAAGTGGTGGTCAATTAGGTGCTCAACTTCTCCTCACATATCGCTCCCTACTCAATAAAAACCAGGTGAAACTATCATCCTTCAGAAAAACATTACATTTCCTAAATGATTATGTACATTAATATTTTGATCCATGCAATTTTGCATTGATGTTGTGAATATTAGATTAGAAGGTCCATATATTTGGTTCGTTACATGGTCTCATAATGCCAGCTTTTTTAGGTTTTTGAATTGGGAGAAGAAGCTCCTGATAAAGTGCTGCATAGGATTTTCCATAATCTCGAGAGGCTCAAGGAAAATGGTGATCAATTTGCTCCTAAACTTGAGAAGAAGTTGAGGATAATTGTAAGTAATAAGCTTTGTAAAAAATATGGTTTTTCCCCTTACCATTTCTAGTTGTAAAATTTGATGAAGCTGGGCTTATGTAGTGAAACATCTCATTGTTGATGATTCGCAGGTTGCCGGAGGAGATGGCACAGCCGCCTGGCTTTTCGGGGTGGTTTCCGATCTAAAACTGTCTCAGCCACCTCCCATCGCCACTGTACCTCTTGGAACCGGAAACAATCTTCCCTTCGCTTTCGGATGGGTGAGAATACACTGGTTATTTTTCCTATATGTCACGAAAATTTATTTCTAGAACTCAAATATTTAGAAAGCACACCCCTACCGAGATTTTCTTTTTTTTTTTGGTACGTCTGCCCTTGACAAGCATTTGCATATATGTATTCGTTTATTTTCTTTGAAGCTTAGAATTCCATTTTTCAGGGAAAGAGGAATCCCGAAACAGACCGTGATTCAGTACTCGCATACTTGGATCAAGTGGGGAAAGCAAGAGAGATGGCGATGGACAGGTGAGTATGAATTCAAACTCGGTTTTAACATCTCACGAAATTCTTGAAAATTCAGAAGGTCTGTTCTCCAGTTGGCACATAATGCTGCGGATGAAGACAAAACAAGAGCACGAATGCGAGCCCATCGCACCTCTTGAGCTGCCCCACTCCTTGCACGCAATCCAGCGCGTGCTCCCAACAGACGACCTCAATCTAGTAAGCCTCTTCGTTCATCAGAAAACTCGTCATAAACTGCAGCAGCACCTCATCATAGTATTTGTTTCAGGAAGGCGGCGACTCATTCCAAGGAGGGTTTTGGAACTATTTCAGCATGGGTTAGTGCTCTCATTTGTTTCAGTTTGCTTCCATAATATTAATACATAGTCTCACTCCATTTCATCTGTCTCTGTAGGAATGGATGCGCAAGTCTCTTATGCGTTTCACTCGGAGCGCAAACTCAACCCAGACAAGTTCAAGAACCAGCTGGTTAATCAGGTAATAGTGGTGATTCCATTTTTCGGAATAAACTTTGTTTTTTTGTCCAACACAAATAAGAGGGGTTGCTTTCTTTCTTGCATCTTAGAGCACATATGCAAAGCTCGGGTGCACGCAAGGGTGGTTTTGTGCTCCTCTAATTCACCCATCCTCGAGGTTCATTTCATCTCATGTTTCACTCCATCCTAATTGGGAGCTCGTACTGTGTCACGGTTTGCTAACCCAGGCACCTCTCGCGCAGGAATATTGGTCAGATCTGCAGAGCTAAGATCATGAGAAAGCACGGCGAGTGGATAGACCTCCCGATCCCTACAAGGTAATGATCGAACTCTCCCGTTCTTGCATGTTGTTGTTTTTGCATTGAGACGCCAACTGCTTGCTCTGCAGCATCCGTTCTATCGTGTGCCTTAATCTACCAAGCTTCTCTGGAGGACTAAACCCATGGGGGATTCCTAACCCAAGAAGGCGACGTGATGTGAGCATAGTCCTTCAATTTTTTCCTTGTTTGTTTACTTGAAAACGACTAGTTTTATCATCCTCAAACTAATGGACAGAGGGAGTTCACTTCGCCTTATGTGGACGACGGGTTACTCGAGATAGTAGGGTTCAAAGATGCTTGGCATGGGCTAGTTTTACTCGCCCCGAACGGACACGGGACACGCCTTGCACAGGTTACTTATCTTTTCCTTTTCTTTCCTGTGCAGTAGTCTTCAAACTATAACTAAACGTGCCCTATGCAACGACACCTAGAAGGATTGATGAAAGTTAAATTCACTAGCCTAATTCTTGTTATCTGCTGCAGACAAACCGTATAAGATTCGAGTTCCAAAGAGGAGAAGCTGAAGATACTTACATGAGGATTGATGGGGAGCCATGGAGACAACCTCTTCCTGTTGACGAAGACGACATAGTCGTAGTGGAGATCTCTCATCTTGGCCATGTCAAGATGCTTGCCACAAATGAATGTAAATCCAAAAGTATTCTTGATCCTTCATCCCTCCCTTCGTCTCCGATGGGACATGACGATGACAAGGACAGCGATAAGGAAGAGGAGGCCAATGGAGACGAGCTGAGGAAATTTGGGGCTGCAGACACCTTCAAAATTCCAGATGATGTTGACATATCTCATGTCAGTTAACTCTTTAGTGCATCGTTTTCTTCGAACATCATACCTGAACTCAACCTCCTACAACTGTCACAGTTACTGCCTGAAATACTCAAAGAGAGACAACACAACTTTACACAATGTAGAAAATCAGAATATATATAACCATCAAATTGGATGTTCATGATGCCTCAGTATACAAAATGCCTGTATTGATATGAAGTGTATCATAGAATTACATATCTAACTTAAACATCAAGCTGCCCCTCAATTTTTGGGATTAGTAGCAGCTGCCACTTACTGTGGTCTTTTTTTTTTCTTTTTCTTTTTCTTCAACAACTGCGTGAACGTTGAGGAATTGTGCCGTCTCTCGTAATAATGGACTCTGATATGTGGTATGTACTTGGATTATGTCGATTATTTAGTGACGGCCTCATTTGCTTTCTGGGACGCAGCAGCCCTTTCTTCTGTTTTCTTTTTCTCTCTGAAATTGATGAATGGAAAGAAAGATCAGTAGGAGGTTCAGAGAGTATCAGAACTTCTTGGAGCAATACTTAACATCATTACCTTTCTGTATATTCCTTTAACAATTCTTTCGCTTGAACCAGCTTAGAAAGCAGATTACGGTAGACATCTAGGTCGCGATCAACACTTCTCTTGCTGACATTCAGTGCAGCACAAAGCTGTCAAGCCATCAGGGAGAAACAAACATGAAATGTCTATCAGATACTAAAGATCAGGTGAGAAGCAAACGAGAGACTCATTTTTTCCACAATTTTCATAAAACTGTATACTACACGATAGACATTCAATTCCAAAACAATGCAGACTGTGGCCTAGAGTCAGAAACTGCGATGTGTGCCCTCATCAGACCACCTTCTAAAAAATGATGATTCATTGGAAAAGTAGTTATTTGATTAACCTATTTGGTGCATATGAAAACTCATATATTTAAAAACCTGAACCCAATTAACAATTGAGCACTCAGCATTCCAGAGTTGAAAAACTCTACTTCACTATTAACATTTGGATGGATGGAGATAGGATTTTTTACCTTATCCAAAATGTTTGGTTCTGTGGAATTTGATAACTCAAGCAGACGGAAAAGGCCAACTGCAAAGAAACGACTGTAACTGAAACTCCCCTTGGTTCCCGCTCTTTCTGCAATGTCCTTTAAAATCCCTTCAATTTCTCCATCTCTTGATGCAAATTCTACTAAAGAACTGGGTGATTGAGTTTTGGCCCATTCTTCTACTTTCTGTGCATCAGCCCTGCAACATAAAAGTGTTAATATTGACACTTCGTGAAAAGCTCCGAGCATTTTCAGTTGCCACTGCTGTCAGAAAGAGGTTGGCCACCAAATGCAATATAATTCAGAGCAAAGCACTTCTTTTCTATAAACATACAAGGTACAAATAATAATCAAGAAGGAAACAAGTTTATGAATAAATTCAAATACCTTCAGATACTATGGGGAGTATTATTCAGTGATAGCAAACCTAGTATCATCAAAAATAAAATGGAGTAAGACAAATATAGAAAAATGTTAGATGTACCTAAATTGAGCAGGATCGTCATTTAAAGCCCTGATATAAGCCTCGAAAATGGCTTGCCGGTCCTCATCACTCGGGTAACCCTCCATTAGTCGATCGTACACGGTAACAAAACCCAGAGCAAACACGGGATCATACCGGAATGACTTCTTGTATTTCGTGAGATGCTGCTGCACAATAAGCTCTTGCAACACAGTGTTGTATATACTTGGAATTGGCCTCTTATACGCCTTCAAGAAATTCAATTTTGTCTGAGAAACAGTAGGCACATCTGGAGGCATTCAAACCCAAAAAATAACTTGAGAATCCAGTCTAACAAAAAGAGAATATTACTAGATTCAATACAAATATAATAGATTCATAAGTTCTCCTAAGGAAACAATTGTTCAGCATAGTATCATTCGTATGTTTTAGCACAATGTCATAAAATTTGCACAAATATATACCTTAAAAATGGGGTTTTTAGGAGAAACAACTTAATCAAAAGCCAGCTAGCCCTAGCTAACATTACATTCTAATTAGATCACATCACTATAATAATAAGTTCCATTCAATTTCAACCACATCCTAACATCATAATTACTCATATTCTTAGCACGATTTTATAAAACTTTCACAGAATGGACCTTGGATTGAACTTTTCAACATAAAAGAAGTCTGCTAAATTGAGCTAACATTAAAAAAAATTCACATTCTAACTAAATCATTCCAACAATACGTTCCATTCAAATTCCATTACATCTTAGAAATACATCATCCAGCCATTTCCATCAGAATGCATCCAATCCACACCACTAAAACAACTAATCAAATCCTCCAAACTCTTAAATCCCAAACGAACCACACTACCAAAATCGAAACGTGTTCTTCAGCAAAAATAAAACCGATTCAGAAGAGGAGAGAGAGTAGAAAACTCGCCTACTGAAGTGCACATGCAATGAACGACCATGCGAGAGGAGCTCGAAGCGCGAACACTGCACGCGTCATACGTCACCGCGCTACGGAGTTTGAAAGCATCAAAATTCGAATAACTCCGAGCTGAGGAGTTCAGATCCGGAGATTGAACTGCGGCAGTGAAGGAAATTGTAGTAACCGCCGCCATTGGAGAATCGAAATCAAATGTTTTGCGATTGAATCGAATTTCAGAAAAGAAGAATAGAAGCTAATATATGTGAGAGGAGTGGATAAAAGAGATTATCCGTTCAGTTTTTTTCCCAATTTTATAT